>NW_010432190.1:0-4852 GCF_000710305.1 Buceros rhinoceros silvestris | reverse complement strand
CAGCAGGAAGATGTAAAGTGTTTTTTCAATAACCTTTCACAAGAACAGCACCCCTTTCTATTAAAACAAAAAAGCACAAGAACTGGAAGAGCCACACTCTCTCAATCCAGGAAAATGATGACAGCTAGAATTCATACAAAAAGTATGAGGGAATTAATTTATCTGTATTTCTTTTTGGCAGTTTGGCGTTTAAATGATGAGCCATACTAGGAATAATTATGTAAAAATAAAATGAGCTCCCAGAAGGTAGCGTGGACTAACATTGAAAAGCAGCAGGCAGTGGTAAGTTAGGGCTGCCAACATACCGTATTGCTTTCCAATAGAGTAGAAAGCTAAAAATTCAACTTTTCAGATCCTCGCTGAATCATTGTATACCTTTTGTTAGCAAGAAACTTATTCAGATATTAATTATGTATGAAATGGAGCTGATATGGTACAGGTTAGGGACCCAGTCCAGGACAACTGACATTAACATAGATGGTTCTCAACAGTTCTCCAACACAAACTGTTCTCCAAAGGAGCAGGACTTGTATATGCTGCCTAACTCCAGATGTCGTTATCTGTGTTGAAATATATTTATGAAATGGAAAATGAATCATATAGCAACATTTTGATTATGTTGAATAATATCGTCCTCATAAATAAGGTTGTTATGCTCTTTGCATTAACTGCCTTTAAAAATTGATAGAATGAAAAGAGAATAATGGTAACAGAAAAGGATATATATAGCACAACTTTTTCAAGGGTTCACTACCTTGAAGCTCCTGTTCAAGGCAAATGAATAACGGGAGAAATATCTATTAGCCTAAGGACTAATTTTTGGTGGTACACAAAGTTGATTTTAAAGGAAGAAAAAACGAGAAGGACACCTGTGTTCACTTAGTGAACCATTCCTATAACCAAGCTTTCTACAGCATCTGAAAGATCTTGTTTACTGCCTTCTCCCAGGGTCGCTGACTTAAAATGTTTTGTCCAAAGTATCACCCTTGTTTGAAGATCTATTTTTTATTTATGTTGGCAATTTGTATATATGTTTTAAATTTTTAATAAAAACTTCCTAAAATGATAATCCAACCAAAAATTAAAATCCTGTGAGTCCAAGAAGGAGTTTATGATATCTTTCTACATTGGGCTTTGTCTTGATCAGAGAAATCCGTGTGATACATTGATTTACTCAGAGCTTACTTGGGTATCTTCAACAAAACATTGTGCAAGTGATGACAAAATGTGTCTCTAAGTAAAATATTACATTATCCGGGATTAAGGAAATTATCTAGTCTTTTCCTAAAGAGGGAAAAACATTTCCCTAAACCACCAGCGCATATGGTCATGTGAGAGGGACTAGTACTGGGAGCAATAATGTTTTCTCCCGAGGAAGCATTGTTGAACTCTCTGTGTGGTCTCCATCTTCTAACAATGTTCACATGCTACACTGCGGTCTGTATTCCTGCTAAAGCAGTAAAGGTTGTGAGAAGTCACTAGGGAATTTATGACATTTATTTTGGTTTTTTTGATGAACTATTTCTCTATATTTGCCCAAGTGGAATATTTTTTATTCAAGAAATTTAGTTTGGCAGTCTTATATGCATCTGCCAGATTCTGGGGTCCCCACTGCATCCTCAGGTTGACAAAGATTCTGTTATTCCAAAATTAGCTTTCTGGCAAAACCAATGTATACAAGTTATGTATGTAAAAGCATGTGCAGGAAATGCCTTCTGCTGCCATGGGCGTCAGCGACAACTCCAGGGGAAGTAGGGTTTGGGTTCTATGCCTGTTTTCATTTTTTGATTCATAAAGAAAAGTGGTGGGTTGGGGGGTTTTTATTATTATTATTCTGAGTGCATACTTTTTTCTTTATAGGTTTGGCAGGTGTTTTAGGACTTGATGCTTGTTTCTCCTAATCCTTCTTTTACGCAAATGGTGACCAGATTTGCTCTTGCTTGGAAGAGTGGTTTTCACACTATCCATGGAGTCACACCTGGCCTCCATTTGCCTCTCGTACCAGAAACTGTATTTGTTATTGCTAAGTGTACTGTCTGCAGCTTTCTTCTTGCATACTTCACTATGACAAATCTGAGCTCAATTTTATTAGATGGGACCTACAGGATGTCAAAACAAGGTTAATGACTTACCCAAAGAGAATTACAAATGAGATTAGAATTTATGAGTTCCTGCCTCAAAACTTTTACTCCTGGCCTTAAACAATGGTGGTTTTGTCTTTACTTAGATCCATGATGCATATTTCTGCACAGAAATTTTACTGGCAACTGAAGAATTATGTAATGATTATTGCTTGTAAATATAGGAATGCCAACATAAGCATTGGCTTTGTTTGTACCCATTGTCTCTACGGTAATTGTACGTATCTCTGTCAGCACTAAGATGACTAAAGATGAAAGCGTTTAACAGAATTAATGGGAATAGTGAGAAGACATGGTGAGAGAACTCACGTGTGTGTCTGTATCCTTTCCTTTTTCATCTGCATAGGTCCAGTTTCTTTCTGCATGGTCCCGTGTAAAAAAGATGTCTCCAAAAAAAGGAGAATGTTTCTTCAGCTCGTGAAACTACTTGGTTAAATTTGCGTGAGATACAACATGCAATTGCTAGGATATAGAAGTGCAGAGTGTCACGTGGGAATTTACAATCTGAGTAGCAGCCTTACGGAGTCAATGATCAGTGTCTTGGTATAGATCATTTTGCAAAGCAGACTTTTCTCGATGTTTTCAGCTTTGAATTTCCATTTATAATGGAAAGAGTACTTAAAAATTGGAGACATTGGAATCACAATTCAATTTTTTCAGTAATTAAAGACAAAAACCTTCATGCTAGCATTTTTCCTAAAATACTCCTCAGAACCATGTATAGAGAGAAAGTCTGCACTGATAGGGAAGAAAGATGTTTGGATTTTTTACATATTTTTAAATTTTTGTTTTAGGAACTGGGAAACCTATGGAACAGATAGATCTGAGAAGGATGGGTTCTGGCTAATGGAAGACTGAAAGGCTATTAGTGCTTGTTGAAAAGATTATAGGGTAGTTTTTTTAAAGTGCAAGACCAGAAAAAACAGATAAATTAGATAACAATCTAGAATGAAGTTTTGTAACTCAAGGAAAAACAAAGGTAGAATTTGATAAATTAATTTAAATAGCATAAACTGTCAACACAAAGTGTCTTCAAAGTAGAAAATCAAAAACCTAAGCAAACAGCATGTATGTTACCGTAGCCATGCTGTGCTAGAAGTTTAGGAAATAAGATGGTTAAGGAAGACCTGACTTTGGTAGAGTAAGGAATCAATTTTAAAAAGTGCACAAATCGTTAATAAAATTGAAAATGCTCCTACTAAAAGGAAAACAAGGTAAAATTTGACACTATATGGAAACTGAATCTGGAACTGGACTAAACTGCAGAACGCAAAATGATGGTTACACTAGTTTTAACGTAAAGGAACGTGCAGAGACAGAGCATACTCGCCAGAGTTTTTACTTGCTAATTCTTACAAGTAAAATTTATATTTCTGAACCAGTTTTTCTTAGTTATACAGGATGCTGGATATGTGTAAATGAGCTGCTCCAAGTCCTGCCTTCTCCCTAAAGCGATGTTCAGAGGAGGGTATGGTACCTCTCTATGCCATTGGACGTAACATTGAATGGGTTAATCAATGCTAAGTTTTCTTCTGTTCAATAGCTGAATAATCCAAAACTAGGAGTGTGGTCTTGGCTAGTCACAGCAGCCAGCGAAGAGCCTGTTCTGCCTGCAATGCTAATGCTACAAGCAGTGAGGAATGAGGGGTATGTGCAGAATCAGGCCCTCTAGGAAGACTATTCACTTATATGGGCAAATGTTTGCCATCCCTCTTCATTAGATCATGGAATCTGTTATCCCTAGGGCCAGGGAAACAATTGTATAGTCTTTTTGTTTTCTGCTGTCCTTATTTGAGCATATTCCTTTGTGCTATGTTTCATTCAAGAGAGAACAGCTTTGCATTTCCAGTTCCATAATGTTCAGTCTGTTACAAAGCAGCAGCACAGTAATCAAAGAAGTTAATTCATTTGTAGAAGTACCAATCTGTATCTAATTTAGAGTGTAAGTACATCAGGAGAGAGACCATATTTACTTCTATTTACTACTTTTTAATTCACTTCCATATGCTTGTGTTGTTCAAAACATTAAAACTGAGCTATTTCTTATTAGAGGTAGAATCTAATTGCCAATTATCTTTACTAAACACAAAGAAAGGGAAATACTTGGGGAAGCTAAAAATCTGATAGTAATCAGACCTGATCTGGTTCTCTTACCTGCCCTTAAGGCTTCCTACAGTCTACAGAAGTGTTCAGCACTAACTCTGGAAGAAATGAGGTGTCAGATTTCATTAAAGTTTTTCAAACAATACCATCACTGGAGAAAAATCTGATGGATGTCCTGGAACTTATCAGAAGGTTACGTGGCAGTCAATATACATAGTTACAAACCTTATTTTCCAGAAGGTTGTTTCACAGGTTTTTTTACTAACATTGCATCGGAATCCCATCCTTTGAAATTATATTGTATTACCATACTAGAATAGCTCACGTGTATTGAAAGAATAATGTAAAGCATTTCCCTCTGCTCTATAATACATGGAAGGAATAGATCAATAAAATCTTAAAAGTAATACATGTTTCAAATATTGAGAGAACTCGGGCTGAACTGGAAGCAGTATCTGATATTTTCAGTTTGTTCTGTATACAAATAAAGACTAATTCTGACACTTAAATTTAGACTGGATTCACTGTGAGGACCAGGTTAATGATGAGGTAAACACTGGCTCATAATTATATGCTACATCATTAGAAATAATAAAATAAATAAAATA
>NW_010432189.1:2765-3395 GCF_000710305.1 Buceros rhinoceros silvestris | reverse complement strand
CCAGGAGCACACGGAGATGCTGGAGTCAGGACTGGGGTGTTTGAGGAGAGAACGGAGCAGTGAGGAGAAGCAGACACGTGTGCTGTTTAAACTCCTGCTAGCATAGCTAAAAACAGCCCCCAGTGCCGCCCCAACCGACGAGTCACCCAGGGTTCGGAGGAGGACACACGGAAATAGTTCTGAATAGTTCTGACACACAGTGGAAATAGTTCTGATGAAACGTGGTGTCAGCAGACGCGTGCGCTGTTTCATCTCTTGCTGGCACAGGGGAAACCGCCCCCAGTGCCGCCCCCACCGACGAGTCGCCCGGGGTGCAGACCCCGAGGGCTGGCAAAAGACACCCGCCAGGCAGCAGCAGAAATAGTTCTGACGAAACGGGGCAGCGAGCGGAAAAGGCGGTGCTACCCGTTACTAAAGCGGAGAGATGTCCCGGGCCGTGGAGGGGAGTCCCCGGAGCTCTGTCCGCACCACACCCGGGTCGCGGTCCGAGCTCAACGAGCTGCAGGACAGGTATTCGCGGAAACCCAGCGAAACTGAGACTGAGTGTCTGTGGAGAGTGTCTTTGACTGGTGGGGGTCGGATACTGTTAAATGATGATGAAGCGTCAGGGTTTTGGGGCCCCGGGGTGTT
>NW_010432189.1:1687-2436 GCF_000710305.1 Buceros rhinoceros silvestris | reverse complement strand
AGCACCTCCGACTGATCCTAAAAGGGCTGACGGGCGCTCTAAAGACCCACGTCCAGGCTCTCAGAGAAAAGATTCAGAAGGCAATAGAACGTAATCGGCAAAACTCTCAGAATCCCCGTCCACACGTAATGATGTGGGCAGAAGTATTAGGAAATATAGTCACTGACGGGGGTGACATGGGGTGGACTGACACGGGCGGCGCCCCCGACGGGAACAGGAGGGTCCGACAACTCAATTACAAAGCCCAAACTGACTTGCCCCCCCAATGGGAGTTTGAACCCTCCCGAGGTAAACCTAGTCGATGCTACGACCCAGGCAGGAACGATCTGCGGTGAAAAGCGGTGGCGCCGGGCACCTCTCGGGCAGTGTCACACTGTTGCCCACCGACCACATCTGATCACTGGTTGTGTCGTTAGAGGGGAAATCCGGAAAGCGGGGGGAAAGGCGGCTGCCCCCCTCACTTGTGCAGGAGAGCGCAGTTAACTCTTTCGCGCCCCTGCAGGAGGAACAGAACCTGCCCAGCGGCCACTTGTGCCGTTTTGGAAGTGACGGGGGGATGTCAGGACCCTGCAGGTCGCCCCCGCTCTGCCCCAGCCCGGAGCCACCGGCGTTTCTCAGTGCCCTGTGCCTGGGGCAGGCAAACGAGCCATCAGCGCAGCGATTAGCGACCTGGGAAAAGGGCACATCAGAAACACCCCCTGCCCGGACGGTTCTCCGGTCAGGCCGGTTCGTGAAGCCGGCGGGCGGGG
>NW_010432189.1:1093-1379 GCF_000710305.1 Buceros rhinoceros silvestris | reverse complement strand
ACTGCTTGCCCCGGCGCCAGTCACACCAGGCTTCCACGTGTACCAGCACAGAGGTGACATTCTGGTGGGTGCAGACAACAGGGAACAAGTCAGGCTGGCAGCCGAGACTGTCTGGAATTCACTGACTAAAGCTGGGTTGGATGTTCCAGCTTCTCAATGTCGAGGTTCTGGCCAAGAGCTGAAGTCCCGAGGAGCTTGGTGGGTGGCTGGTGCTGTTGTGGTACCTGAGGATCCACTGTCAGCTGTTGGGAAGGGGCAACCCCCGAGAAACAAGACAGAATTACAG
>NW_010432189.1:0-306 GCF_000710305.1 Buceros rhinoceros silvestris | reverse complement strand
CCCCCAGTGTCCCCCCGCTCCCCAGTTTGGGCTAAGCCCTCAGGGCCCCCCTTTGGGGTCACCAGTTTGGGGTCACCAGTTTGGGATCACCAGGTTGCGGAGGGTGTCCCAGTTTGGGGTCATCAGTTTGGGGGGGTTCCTGCAATGAAATTAGGTCCTCAATCTGAAGACATTCCTAATGAGACCCCAAATCTAGCTCTGATTTCTTTCAAAAGTAGTTTTACAGCTTCTCTAGCCTTCTTGGTGCGAGTGGGAAAAGCCTCAAGCCAGCCTGAAAAAAATATCTACCAAGATTAAAAGATACTT
>NW_010432188.1:75153-82152 GCF_000710305.1 Buceros rhinoceros silvestris | reverse complement strand
GGGGCCACGGGCACCCCCAGCTGTCGGGACAAGAGGTTCATCTTCCTTACAGAGGGTGCTTTGGTGTTCAGGAACCTGTTGTGTGGTGATCATCCCAACCTGTCATTAGCTTTGGTCAGTCGCAGTGCCGGGCAACTTGGATTGCAACAAATCAATAAATCCCCATTTCTTGGGGTAGCTGCTGCTGTCTGTTCTGTGGGTGCTGCCACAACACCAATCTATATGCTCCAGCTGTTCTGCACTGGTATGTGCACATAGAAATAACTTCTGAAATAAACTTTCAGCATTATATCAGAAAGTACAATCCTGTAGATACATACCCTGTTTAACCATAGACACTAATTGACAATTCGAGAACCACAGAATAGTTTAGGTTGGAAAAGACCTTTAAGATCACCAAGTCCAACCATTAACCCAGGAATCCAGTGGAAATCTCTGAATAACACCATAAATGTCTGAGTAAATGGCATTAACACAGTTTAGTTGTATTACTTGTAGTCTAATTACAGTTTCATGTTAGGGTGGAATATCTAGACATCATGATGTCCCAAATTCAACTACCTATAGTTAAAAATATAATCATAATCACCTAAAGTGATTATTCAAAAAATGTGAGCTAACATCACTTACCTGATTAGCAGTGAAGGACGTTAGCAGATACACACCATCTTCATACGCATCTGTTAAAAAGAAAGAATATTGTGTATTCACTGCTCACCTTTAACACATTATCAACATTTCAGATCAAGAATTGTGTCCCTATAATGCACACAAATATATGGGGTATCTAACTGTAAAGAAGAGGCCAGACAACATATGCTTTTAGAGATAAAATACTTTCTTGTTGGACTGCATGCTGTTTAAAGGAGGACAAAATAAGAACGTTTTAGAGGTAAGATACAAAAGAAAGTAAAGAAACAGCATTAGGAAGATCAAGGGTGTTAAGACCAGAGAAATGTTTCTCACTGAAGGAGGTGTGGGAGTTGTTTCCCACATCCATCTCACTGCCCAGTGGCATACAACCGTGAAAGAAATCGCTGTTGAATGCTTTATCCATCCTCTTATTCAGCACTAAATGCACTCAAGGCAGTACTGATAATCATGGGCATTGTGGATTCCTGCCTTCCTTCACTGCTGAAAACACACCACAGACATCCTGCTGAGATGCACCTTGTCATCTATGATCTGTTCATTTATCAGCAAACTTTTGTAGGAATAATTTCTGAATTTCGGTGTTAACAGGCAGTGGTCTGTGTGAGGCACCTCAAAATACACTGTCAGCATCCTGCAAACTTCCTTGTGCATCATTATGCAAAATCACACCCTTTTCTGCATTACTTACAGTAATCTCAGGTGATCGTGTACTGTTATTACAAGGGTAACACACTCTGGATGAAAACGATAAATGACGTGTAAATAACTCTTAGCTGAAGACAATTTCAATTCGGTAATGTGGAGGAGCTTAGTTAAAGCTTCCCACATGATCTATGGTTACGGTTCCCATAGGTTTGAGGAGAAATCTGTTATCTGTGGTGCCTTAGGTCCAGGGCACAATTTCCTTTATACAACATAATAATTCAATCAATCATAACATTATGCAGTTTAAATTAGGAAAAATCATTTTACTACAACATTAATCTGAAGGTGTCATTTCGGTTTTGTCTCTGAAGGGACATTCGGATATGTCCTCCAGAAATGTGATTGCTTTGGCCAGAGTCCATCGTTTCCATCTGCTCCTGATGCTCTTGTTGAACACCCTGTGCTACACTGAGGAGTTCAAAGGCCGAGGCAAACACCAGCACTTCTTTCCCAAACCAATGGCTAAGCCATGCAGTTCCTTACTCATCTCTCCCCAGATCATACCCTTAGGTTTTGTTTTGTTGGTTTTAACTTGGGCTTTGACTATCACCAAGGGTGGAGGCTCCACAGCCTCTCTGGGCAACCTGTTGCAGTGTTTGACCACCCTGCCAGGACAGAAGGGTTTTATACATACCAATGCGAACCCCATCATCCCAATAAAGCTGTCCTTCTGCAAACATAGCGTCACTCAAAGCGACGGTGAGGCCCAGCGGGTTCTTTCGGCTACAGAAAACACAATAGTTTTTCCTTAATTTCCTCAGCTAATCACATTTCATAGTTATCAATGTTAGATTTTTTTTAAAGAACTATGGTACCCCACTCATTTTATTTCCCATACTCATCTTCCTAAGCCCCTACTATTAAATTTAAAGGAGACCATTAGGAGGAAACCAGAAAGAAAAACCAGCCACAAAGCTCCCATGCCATCATACGTGTAGCTTCTCTGAGGACTGATAGCATTTCTAAGTAACTGTGCAAACCTAAGTTTTAAATTTCAGTTAATCTTACCTGTAGAAAGTTGTGTTAGCAGGTCTTTGCCAAGCCAGGATGTACCCGCCTCGGATATGCAGGTTGATGTGTTCCAAAGGAGCTGGTAAATGCTTGAATTGTCCCAGAAAGCCAATATCTTCATCCTGTGCACAAAGAGAGTCTTCTGCGGAATTGCTCTCTATTTATTACAGGGGTTTTTTTAGAATGAGATTTTAGATTTCTGCTAGACAGATTAATTAGGAGTTGTTACTGCAGGAGTAGCTACCTAATGTTTAAGGGAAACTCTGAAATTCTGGATCTATAAAAGACCGGCTAGACCGTAGGTGACAGCAGATGAACCAGAGGGGCCAGTCAGGTGAAATACAAGCTTGTGATTAATGAAGTGATTTTTGAAGCCTCTTCTCCATATTACCACATCTTTTCTTATTTGCTGTGAAAGGTGATGCAGATAAATCTTTGTTTCCATTCTAGCATTCCTTCAAATTAAAGGTATTATTTCATCTTTTAATTTCCCCTGAATGCAGTCACGCCATCATACATTATTATACAGAAATCAAGGATTTTTTAATCTGTTGAGTGGATGCTACATTGTTAAGAACTGATACACGTTTGTAAAAGGGAGAGAGAGGGTTCCCACCTCACCACCACCCTCATCACACCCTGCTGCTGTCTGAAGATGACAGATAAAATCTAATATTTTTAATGACTTACTGTGTAGTAATCGTACCAGCGGGCGTTGGGGAAGTAAGCATTGACCGTTACAGCATTCTGGAATTGAACACAGATGGTTTAGGTACCTTAAATCAACACATGAAGTTTAGCCGAAGTGACTTCAAGTGCTGAAAAACGTACCTGTTGCATCACGGGGCTGATGAGCAGCGCAGGTCCCCAGAGGAACTGCTCATTTATTTCCCAGGTAGTTCTGTCCTCCACAAACCTGCACATTAACAGAACGGTGGTTAGTGAGAGGGTGCTGAGCCTTTCCAAAGCGTTCCGTCTTTAAGCCGTTTTTGTCAGTAACTGAATCTACTGTTCCTAGGATCTACTATTTCCTTGTCTCTGTTCTAGTATTAATAATTCATACATCAATTAATGCTTGCCAGGAACACATAAAGATCCTAATGAGAAACTCATTAGAGAAATGCAAGCCATTAGCTTTCTTTTTTGCCATGTCTTTGCATTTGCTTTTTGGTGTATTTAGGTCACAGTGGTCTGTGTTAGCACTTAGTCTACTAAGATTAGGGAAGGGCAGACTGGGAACCACCTCCTAATTTGTGCCATTTCTTAGACAGTTGCTTTGACAAAAGCCAGTCACTACATGCAAAAGACTCAGTGATCCTCAGCCAGGACACGCAGGTAGGTGACAGACCACATCTAACTCCACAACAGGAGATAAAACTTTAAAAATTCAGTTAAAATTTCAAAATGGATTTTAAAATTTCTTGTCAGGTTCTGCCCCAGCTGACAAGGAAGGAGGCATGCACACACACACACAAAAGTCATTTTCCCTGCAAAAATCTTATCATTCGTGGCAGAATTTCCTCTTTTTTGCTCGAAGTTTTTAATCCATCTCTTTTTTATTCTACATATGCCCAGCATTTTATTCCTTGCCCCTAAAGAGGTTAAAGTTCAGCTTTAAAATTTAAATGTTACTCCTAGAGAAGATAATGTTCAATTTTTGCATAGTGAGATGCAGAGAACTAGTGGTGTTCAAGGGAGACTTGATATGGAAAACTCATATTCTTCATCTGCTGCTTTTATTTTTATTTTTTTGCCAATGAAAGTTGCTGTGACTAATTCTCAGGAAGGTCCTAACTACAGAAGTTCTAGTGGAAATTCCTAATAAGGAGAGCAAAGGAGTCACACGTACTCATGGAACATGGGGCGGATCACAGTGCTGCCGTGGGCGTGGGCGTCGAACATTAAGGTGTAGAGGTAGGGTAACAGGGTGTATCTGGTGTTCAGCACCTTCCGGGAAATCTCCTCAAATGTTGAGTTCCAGGACACAGGATCTTGCCTCTGAAGGAGAATCATAGAATGGTTTGGGTTGGAAGAGACCGTCAAAGCTCACCCAGTCCAACCCTCCTGGAGTGGGCAGGGACATCTTCAACTAGAGCAGAAGACTCTGTTGTAAGTCAAGCTGGATTGTTTTGCTTGGAAAAGTTAAAAATAAATTAACATAGCAAGACAAAGCCGAGGGAATTTCTCCTCCAGACTAGAGCACCTTCATTTATTTATTCTTCGACAAATGAGTAAGTAACACTAAAATCAAGAGGTATCGCCACCACCCCTAAGAAGAGAACTAGGAAGAGAGAAGGTGAGAAAACCGTGGGGTGAGTACTGTAAAAACTGTTAAATGCAAAGTGCCCCGAAGGCACGACATGTCCCAGCGTACATCATTTATTATCCCTCTTTTCTGCAGGGCAGCTCTCAGGACTTGCAAGAGGAGATCGAAGCACTAATGACTGATGTCAGGGAGCATTTCCAATCTTTATTAAATATATTGAACAATACCTTGGCAAATTGGGTGAGACTGGAAGCACCACGATAACCCTGAATCTGCATTTTTAAAGGCTTTAAAAGTCCTATCGAAAGGTGTGCCGCTGCAAGATAAAGCACACAGCTTTTGAAAAGGGGACTTTAATCCATTAGATATATGCCATAGAAATAGCTCTACGCTCGCTGCTAGACCTGAAGCTTTAACTGGAACGGAAGGGCTGTTTCCAGGTTCTTTTTTTATTTTTCCAGTTATCTTGGTTTACAGCTTTCTACAATATTGTCCTTAGCCAGCGCAGACCTACATTTAGGCAATTATTCTCCTTTACTCTTAAAAGAAATAACAATATCTGATGGTGGCAAATGTAGTACAGAAATTACCAAGGGTTACTCCAGAATCTTATAACACTGTTCTGGTTTCTCATTCTTTGTACAAATATGGACAGTGAGGGCTGAAGAGCAGCAAGGTCAGTTTTGCTCCTTTGAGTGTGTTTGCCATTATGGTGCTCTAGTTTAGTCTTGCCAGCATAGCGCGTTTCTAACAATCGCACACAGGGAAAAACATCAAGGAGGAGTTTGATTCAGCCAAACCAAACTTGGAATATGCTTTTTTCCAAGAGGTCCAAGTCCCTGAGCAGCTTCTCTGTGGGCACAAAACCACCCAGGTGAGGGGGAGGCTTACAGCAGAGCTAGCATATAGAGACAATTTTTATTTGCTAAAGAGCCAAGTGTGTTCTTTTCTTGTCCATTTGCTTGGAATATGCTTTTTTTTGAGACAGGCCAGCTTGGGTGATGTTCTGGCTGGTCTCCACACGTGTGTTGCAAAGGCCCAGACGTTAATCATTTAAAAATTGAGACTCACCCTTGTTCCTTTCTGATTGTGATTCCTTGAATATGGGTAAAATGCCCCAAGCTGCATCCAGCGAAGACACAGCTCGTACTCTGAGTCTTTCAAGAAGCCACAGATATCAGCTCCTGTCTGAGAGGATCAAAGTGATCAGATTGGAATACTATAAAATCATGTACAGCATCAAGATAATTAAATGTGAGGTAATAACTCATTAGCTTACATAAGATATTCCAAAGAGACTGAACTCCATCATACCTGAAAGGAAAAATAATTCAAAGTTACTAGCTGGATTTTTTCCCCCCCCTTTATTACTAGCTGGGCTTTCCCCCCTTTGGTATGTTGATGGTTACATAGATAATACATGTTGTAATGCTGAATGAGAAAGCAAAAAAACCCATCCCACACAAATTCCATGAATTCTCTAACGTGTCATGTTTTTCTGCTACAGAAAGAGGTGGGAGCTTGTTGGTCAAGAGCAATCAAAGAAAGGAGTGGCAGGACATAGGACATGAAGGGGGCTGGTCCCAAGGGAATAAAAGAACTTCCAGAACCTGGTGCAGATAGAAAGAACAAATGAAAAAGGAATTGAACACAAATTCTGGTTTCTGAACTAAAGTGCTTATTTCAGCTAAGCCCACATGAACACTAAAAGCAAGTAGATAAAGGAAATACCTGCACACAGTGAATAGAAAACTTATCCTTTTTCTTCTACGTACCAATAACAGATTTAGAAAGCTGATCCCAAGCTGCAGTGTTACCACCAAAGCAGTGTCCTGCCCATCTTCCACTACCGGGGTAGGTGGAACGGGTGATAACCATCCCACGCTCCTTGGTGGCGCTTTGCAGACCGCTGACATTGAAAACAGACAAAACAAACAAGTTATGAGAAATATTACACAAGAATTGATTACAGAAGTTCTTCTGAACCATAAGGGCGAATATTTTCGCAGCAAAGGGCAGCGCTGTTGTGTGCATGAAGATGCAGATACACTTTTTAGGGTGATTCACTACAATTCAGCCACTCTCAGAAACTCGGCAGTGTCAGATGACCTCTAGCTGGAAAGAAAATTGACAAACAAGGAGGTGCTAAAACAGAGATTTCCAGCTCAGCCTTATTACTGCGTGGGAAAGTAGGAACGTAGCCCAACTTGCGCATTTTCCAAGGGCTCCATGATGTGTTTCAGGACACATTATTCATTCCTTAAAGGACCAGAAAACTTGCAGCAAGAGTTGAAAATAATTTAGCAAATTCATACAAAAAAAAAGGGGGGGGGGGGGGGGGGGAATAAGGGGGGCCGGAAATT
>NW_010432188.1:58913-75136 GCF_000710305.1 Buceros rhinoceros silvestris | reverse complement strand
GCAAATTCATACAAAAAAAAAAGGGGGGGGGGGGGGGGGGAAATAGAGGGGGCTGAATATTAACCCTGTCAGTATAACTCTAGTTGCCACAAAGGTATTGGAATTTAAAACGTCATGGATTTGTAGTCGCTTCAGAAACACTGAGATGACAACAACATGACTATGAAGTCATCAACATGGAGTTGTCCAGAAGCAAACATATTAAACCAGCTGTTTTCTGCTCAGGGCGTGTGACAGGGCCTTGCAGCTAAGGAGTGACCACAAAGGTGTATGACTACCTTGGCATTAGCTGACCTCTTGGGTCTGATCAAGTTTGGCTTCCCCATAAGCAGAAGAGATCTCTACCAGAGGGTTGTAACCTTTTAGGGATGGTGGGACTTAATTCTTTTTCCCAAATTAGAGGCAGAAACCTACAGGGCAGGAAACATACAGGCGCTTGGGTTTGGGGGATGGAAGGAAACAGGCAGCACCGGGCAAGGACTGTCATGGATATTTTAGTAAGCTCTGGCACTAAACCACCATGGCTTTGCTCAGGATCATTGCTGTTGGGAGGGGAGACTCAGAAGAGCTCCCGAGGCCCCAGAGGTTGGGTGTGAGTGAGCTGGATGGAGAACCCATTCACCAATTAACCCCATTCCTCAAAGAATTGAAAAAATATTTAATTCTCTTAAAGAAAGCCTTGGCCATTGCCACAAAGTACCTGCAAAGGCAACCAAACAAGTTTTAGGGAGAAAAAATTTCAAAATCTCTAGAGTGCAGGGGAATTCACGCTTCCTAGTCGCTCCACCAAGGACACGAGCACCTTTCTCTGCAGCATCACTGCTGGCCTGTGCCCTGGCACGGACACATTACTGCTCCACTTTATGCAAACAGCTCCTTTACAGCCATGGACACGTAACATGAATTATTACAGCAAAACATGAAACCACAATACTAGTTCAGAAGCTGCACTGATTAAATTGCGCTGCTCTCCAGTGCTGGCTCCACAAGAATTGCCTAAACTGTTGCTTCGGTTAGGCACTATTTATTTATTTTTCTACAGGATTTGCAGCTTTAGTGATACTATAATTACAGCAAAAAGTTGTATAAATTACTGAGGAAATTAAACCAGACTAATGTGCAGTAATTTTTTCTTACAAGCCAAACAGTAAGTTCTCTAGAATCTTTTATTTCTTTGTAAGGTGCTATCAAACACTTTCAGCCTCTTCTTGGTTTACCCAACTTCAACCATGCTTTGGAAATCACAGCTACAATTTGAAATGTAAAGAAAGTTTATGTCGTGCATAGAACTGCTCAAGGATGAGCAGGGCCTGATTGTTTTCTGACTCAAGGTGCCAGCTCTCTGCTCCAGGACTGAGCCAAGGCTGTTCCATGTGTCCCAAAGCCCAAATTCACCTCCAGATAGTTGCTGTGTTCACTGGGCAGGGCTTTGGCATTCAGGCCTATGCAAAAGCCCCATTACAAAAGAGCTGCATTAAGCCAATATCCAGAAGCTCCCTCTAACGGACGGGGAACTGAAATGCCATTAAGTTACATTAAAAATTGATGTTTCCTTTTAAGTTACAAGCTTTTGAAAGTTTTGCATGTGAACAATCTTCCTCTTCGGATGGTTTATTACTAGAATAAATTATAATTACATGTCTTCAATTGCACAAGTGCTCCTTCAGTTAGTACCAAAGAATAAATTTGGAATTGAAATATATATATTTTTTGTAAATAACTTTTATCTATAAATTTCAAGTGCGAGAATATCTGTATAAGCTGCATAATTTATTGTAGTCATTTCTGTTACGGTATCTCTCACAACAGAAGGAATTACTTGACTACATTTCAGTTCATACTTGATACACGGAAGATGCTAATATTCCTCTTACCGTCAAATTATTGCCTACTTACAGCACCCAAATCACACGTGGTTCAGCTGGCAGCAGAGGTACCAGACATCCCTTCCTGTCCCGTCAGCAATTCCGCTCCTGCATTGACTGGCAGCCCAGTGGCAGGCTGCGTGGTTCAGCTGGCAGCAGAGGTACCAGACATCCCTTCCTGTCCCGTCAGCATTTCCGCTCCGGCATTGACTGGCAGCCCAGTGGCAGGCTGCCCAACATAGCATCCACTCAGGCAACAAGGCAGCAGCCTTGGTGGTTTATTTCTGTATGGTAATATCAAAGTTACCAAGGGCTTTGAGGTCGTTAAGACCTATAGAGAAGCACTGCTCCTTGCTTACTCGTTGAATTGGAAATGAAACGGCCCAGATCCATTATCGTTAGATCAGATGTTATCTAAAGCAGGCTGGGGTTCTGTTCAGAAAGGAACAGATAGCGCCATTTGCCTTGGGACTGAGAAAATAAATTCTTAAAAGTAAAGCTTCGTGCACACAGTCTGAATTTAAAAGTCTCTTTTTCCCCTTTCCACTACTACCCAATTTGTTTTCAACAGAGGACATCGTTGAGCACTTCTTAAATCAATGTTGTTAAAAAACTGTATTAATTTTCCCTCACTGGATGTACAGCGTGAGGTGAAAACAGAGTCAACGCTTGGAGTAAACCAGGCTATCCCAGCAAAAGCTAGAAACAAAAACTATTTCATATTTTAATTACAGTAATTATGAGACTGTCACAGCATAATTAGTGTTCCCAACAGCTGATCAAAACGTTCAGACCTGTTCTCCCTTCTGCCTTGTGAATAAGTACCGAGTGGTGTCACAGGATTGACAGCTCTCGTTACATCGCCTCAGGGTGGCCGTGGTGGCTGTCTCATAATAGAAACCTCTGTGGAAAAGGCAACGTGTTGGGTTTGAATGCGTGGGGACAAGGAAACGCTTGATGGTGAATAATTACATCCAAATTATGCTACATCAGAAATAGCACCAGGACCATCTTATTTCATAACTCAGGCAGCAATTCAGCTTGCACAACATTGTCACACGTATGTGGATGAAGTCTTCAGAAGTGTTATAGCAAGAATCACTCCCCAGCTAAGTGAGCAAAAACATCTTTTTATAATCAGACTTGAGTAAACTCTTTAAAATACACCTTGAAAACTGTGTCTACTCAGGGTCAGTGATTTTGAAGCTACTAAACTCTAAATCAATAATTTGCCTGTTTGTCCTGAGACATTCAGTGAAGCAGCTGCAGGCGTAGATGTGGTCGAGCAGGTGGGTTTTTCTCTTCTGGCTGGTCCAGTTGCAGAAGGTACTTATTGCAGTGGAACCATGGAAGCACAGCTTCAGTTCAGAGCTGCACAGACCCACCTCACCACCTCCTGCACATCCTTTCCAGCAGCTCGGGTTTATACAACCCTGCTTGCACCATGGGCCAGGTCACTGCACCGAGCAGTGGTGCGACTGAAATGATGCCAACTGCCAGGGCTACAACACTGCTGCTTCAACTTCTGAACCTCAAACTCCACTTCAAGCTGAACTGAAGAATATTGGAAAGAAAAGAAAGACTTTTCAGGCAGGTTACATAAACTGATGAAGGTTTTGGCCATAAGATTATAGACCGGGATATTAATTTGTAACATATTTTGGAGACAAGAAGAAAGGATGCAGACTTCACTTACTCTAGGGTGGGTTTTGTTTGTGACCATCCATAAAGACTGTGGACATCATAGTGTCTAACTGGGGTACCATCAGGAAGATACTGTTGTCCTTCCATGCATAGAGTATTGACATTCAATCCATCTGACTGGTATCCCAAATCTAATGGAAAGGGAACAAAAACATTGATTTTTTTTTTTTATAATAATGCACACTGTAAAGATTTGAGTTACTTTTTCTTAATTTTCATAATCTTAGAGGCATGCATGCTGTCATTTATTCACAATTATAAAAACAGCGTTTCCAAAACGGAACATTCCTCTGTAGACATCTGCACCTGTAGTTGTTTTAATAGCTCAGTTACAGATGTTTTTAGCGAAGAGCTCAAAAATTAAAATAAACAGAGAAAACAAATTCAGAGGATACTGCAAATATTTGTAAACACTGTCATATCATGTACCAGAAAAAAGAATGTGGTGGGAGTATGGTCCATCTCTGACTATTAACTTTCTGACAATTCCTGAGATACTGTCATAATAGCTGAGTAAAAAAAGAAACAGAGCTATGCTAATAGATCATTAAAAAATTCTTACAAATAAGTGCCATTTTATGCCAGTATTTAAAGCTAAGCTAGACAAAGTATTTAAAGAATTTTACTATATAGATAAATGGTAATGAGGAGACCACAAGGATATTTTCTAAATGTTTAATTAGTTGCATTCTTTGCCTGAGAAAACTGCAAAACAGAGACCCCCATTCTCTACCATGCCTACAACAAAGCACTTTGATACAAAATACTTATCAAAATCCATCTGCAGGCAAGTAAACTACGTTATTTTTTAAAATACCATAGTTACTGCTCCCACTGAAACAGATGGGGTTGAAGGGTGTCCATAATCTCAGAAAAAAAGTGGCCACATGCAGTTGGGAGCTGTGGTTTTATACACCTGACTTTAGGGATTTACACCACACGTACCATACAAGAAATTCTGTAGAAACCAGAACAAACCTAAGACCGTTTAAAGGAGCGATCAGACTTACGAGGTATATATGGTGGCGTATTTAGGAGGTCATTTCTACAGCCACCAATGGCACCATTCAGAAAAGCTGCTGGTTCATTCATGTCCTAAAAACAAAGAGCAAAACCCAGCTGTAGTTGCTTCAAACCTACAGAACACACTAAATTCTGATTTACAAACAACCAGCACTGCAGAAGTCCTCAGCGGCCCTTGTAACTGGGGTCCTGGTCTGCTGTCCCACGTTTTTTGACACGTTCACATGTGGCATGGTGCAGGGACAGGGAGCCACAAAGTGGCATCACTACACTTACAATCCACAGGCCATCAAACTTGACGCTTTGTGAGGGGTTGGTGGGATTGTCATAGAACTCCAGGATTTCCTTCTTCCACCATGCCACTGTGGAGTTACGGAAGAAGTCTGGGAAAGCAGCGTGCGCTCCATAGAGCTGTGAAAATAGTAGGAAAACAAAACAGATACAGGAAAGCACCCCACTGTTAAAATGTTGGAATGTGCTTAAATAATTGAAAAAAATTTAAGATTACTTGTTCACTATCATTTTTGACTCAGTTAGGAAGGCCGGTTTCTAGACCTTATTCCTCCCATGAGATTTATTAACTTGTTTGCTGCTATTTCCCTTAATTCATGTCTATAATTGAGTCCGTAACCAAACCGTATCAGCATTTACCTGTATTTGGGTTTGCTCAGGCAGTGACTTGTTGACTTGTACATCGGGAAGGAATGGCCGGACCTAACAGGACAAAGGACATTTTAAAAAAAATGAAACCACACTGATTATAAACTGAGCATCAGCAGCAGACAGATACAACCATTTTGCCCCGAGACCTACATGAATGACAACACAAACTGAAGACAACTCAGTTTGTACCGTTTATTCAATGTGTCATTTACATGAAGGCAGGAATACACCATCAACGGATGTTCCCCCTATGGGCAGCACTGACGTCTAGGCTGACATGTTGCTCACTTCGGTACACCACGATGCCACTGTCATCAGCTTGCAAAGAGCAGTACCTTGGAATACATAATGTCATTGGTATCGGGCCATTTTATGAAGACATCATCCTGCATGCCTCTTGAGAAGGGAGGGTAATTGGTTTCATTTCCAGAGATGGCTGGATCCTGCAATTAAAGACATGTTTACCTTTATGCTCAACAAAAGTTGAGAAATGCTGTTGAATATATTCTGCGATGATATACTAAAATTTATGAGCATTATCCAGAACTGACCAGGGTAATGATAAATCTCAGGCCTTCTTCTTTCATTCTGTTGATCAGAGCCGGTAACCCAGCAAAGTGCGTACCGATGGTGAAGTCCAGCTGCCTTTCCATATGGTCAATATCTACGTGTTGGACATCCTGCAGTGCACAAAAACAATGACTGTAAAATTTCTTTTTTCTTTTTTTAATCAAATACGTATTTATTGAAAATCTGCCAAAGTAAGTAAACTACTGAACTTCTGAACTGTAAAATTGGAAGCAGCTGTAACTTTAAGGCAAAGCTGTTAAATGAATATTACACAACCTATCAGCAAGTCCAATACTAAATAAACCTTTCACTACTGGATCTAGTCTGAGGGTAGAAATTAATACACAGTAGAGAAAAAAGTCCTGGATTTGTACATTAAAAACTTCCCATGTTACTGTATCCATAAGGAAACAGTCGAAACACTTGTGCTATATTGAAACAGTGATGTTAATTATATTTAAAGGGAAGAGGCACATTCAATTTACAGTATATTTGCAGATCTATGTGTTATTCCAACTTTCCCAGCAACAACCCATGCCAAGTCATAGCCGACTTGACTCGGAGCAATATACCACCGAAATGATGCCGCTTCATTTTCTTTCCTGCTTGTTTTTCTTATTGATCACTGCTCCTTCATAGCCAGCATGGTGAGAGCCCACAACTACGATATCTGGGTGCTTCTTGGGTAGGAATGATAGAAAAAAGTAAAGCCGCCTAACACCTACATTAGACATCGCCCAGAGCGTGAAGAGATGTTCAGCTATGGCATAAGACATAGTCTGCTCCACTCTGCCAGGGTGTTGGGTTTTTTTGGTTGACTTTTGATTTTGTGTTTGAATGGTCTTAGTTAATACTATGAAGCCAAAAGTTCAGGTGTGAGCTCAGATGTTAACTGCTACCAGCGTACATAGGGAATCCCAGCTGCCTTCATGCCCTCCACCAGCTGGGTGATTTCTGAGTCATTCCTGTATCCAGAGCGGCACAACTGGAATCCCAAAGACCAGTAGGGTGGCATAACTGGTCGTCCAATCAGCTGAAAATAAGGAAGAATGCTTGTGGTAAGTGAAACCAAACCAAACCAACCAACTAACCAACCCCCAGCATTAGTTTGTAATAGGATAAGAGTCCTACTGCAGTGTACTCCTGAACAATGAGTTCTGGTGTTGGGCCCAAAACCATGTAGAAGTCAAGAATTCCTCCAGTGGTGCGGTACGTCAGGGCAGGGGTTGGCTGGAATGTCACATCTGGAAATGGAGGAAGTGAGATGAGAAAAGGGTGACTGGATTCACCACTATTACAAAACACCGACCTTGTGAAAAATAAAGTGAAGGTTTTCTTACCCATTGCATTGCTGTTAAGCAAGAGAACTCCATGGGCATTGCCATCTTCTTCAAGAGCCATGTAAAATGGATGATGACCATAGGAATTCAACTTGGACTGCAGGCAAAAGAAAATACGCTTTACTGGGCAAATGTTGAAAGCATTCACTTGTATTTATTAATATATTTAATAAGAGGTGAGACAAAACTGCCAAACACCAAAACAATATACTTAAACCCTACACACCTACAGAAGTTAATTTTCTGTTTCATAATTTGAGTCAGTCTTGTTTAGACTGACCAGGCAGGAAGGAAAGCAAAGGAAAGTGCTTCCCCAGGACAAACCTTTCCTTTCTTTTCAGACAGCAGTAGGTGTCTATACGATCAGGAGATCCTGGTGACTTTCTGTTGTGTTTTAGTTACTCAAAAATATAATCAAACCTGAACTGGAAATTAGAGCTATAATTAATTGGTCATTCCCTGCAACTTGGGAACATTGAGCTCTCTCTAGGAAATATCCTAAGAATACTCATAGACATAAGCCATTGGTTGTCTTCTGACATCTGACTCGGGGTCTGAGCTCCACACATCGATCTTTTTGATCACAAAGAATAAATAGGTTTAGAAAAGACCATTGCCATTGAGATGCCATCCAAATTACAAGCCATGACAAATACAATCAGAGCCAATAAGTATGTCCAGTACCAGCAGAGATCCACTGGACATTAAAGTCCTGCTTAACAGCTCCTCATGTCAGGCTCATTGGTCCAAAACCCACATTTGCTTCTACTTACAGGAGGAAGCTGGTCCCTTGTGAACATTCCCAAGGTGTGCCAGCTCATGTTACGTCGAAACGTGGCGTGCTCAGTTTCTCCAAATCCATATATATACTGAGATGCCAAGCGGGTAGAAATCTGAATAAACCTGTCGCTGAACGTGAAGGTGGGCAGCTGTGAATCCCAGCTACAATGGGAAGAGGAAAATAAAAAGAATAAAGCATCTTCAGTGCTGTGTTTACCTAGCAGAGAGGTGTTTTTTGGCTACTCTTTTTCTCTGAAAATCTCACTCTTCAGTAAAGGTGGAATAAAAGTGTTAAAGTTGTCGAGAAAACTTTAAAGTAGATGAACCGGCGATGTTTAAGAATTTGATACACGGTTTAGAGACAATGTCCTCCCTGTTTCTCAGAGGTATGTATTATGCACAGGCTTCACACACAGCAATTTGCATGATGTTTTGGCAATTTAGTGAGAGAATGTGTTTTGGGAGATTATGATCATATTTTCCTCCCAGACTGATCTTTGCTGCCACATGGAATATAGTAAATAAGGTGCTTTTAACAATTCACTGCACCTCTTGTGCAAATTACACCAAAACTGTGGCCATAGTTCTCATTTGTTGCAAATCAGCATCTTTACAGCTGGAAAACACACTGCAACCTGATGGTGCTCTGCCAAAGGATTACGTCTTTCTGGGAGGCTGAATTGCTGTTTGAGTGATCCCTCTGTTTGGCAAGAAGGAACTCGACTTGCAATTCAGGTTTGAGTACTTAAAAAATTCTGTAAGAATGTTTTTGTGAGTAAAAAACTTCACATGTGCAACTGTTGACATCATTGTTCTCTGTTTTCTAACTCTGACTTAAGCTTAATGAAGAAAAGAAATTAAGCTCTTGTCAGACTTTGTCACGATACCAAAATTCACCTGTGAGCTGAGACACTACTTTTTTTTCCCCTAACCATGCCCCCAAAACAACCCAAATGATTGAGCATTTATAATCAGTGTTGTGGTCACCTAAGGAGAATTTTAGGAAGTATAGAACATTGTTGTGCCTCCTAAAGGCTTGGGAACTACACAAGAAACAGCTTTTGGAGTTGTCTCTGTTCCACTCTTTAACGTCTTGTAGGGGACTTTTAGCAAGTGTTAGACTATGAAGTGACAGGATAAACAGTAGATAATTATGACAAAAAACAGGGTACTGCTCAGGGCACCTTCTCCACTCTCCCTTTGGTTGGTGCTCTCATACAATGCAATGGGTGAAGCCACCTCTGCTGGCATTCAGGGCATTTGGCAGTCAGGGTCTTTTCATGGGAAGGCCACAAAAGCCAGTCTTGAGGTATTTAAAACACAATACACAAGAACCAAGTGAAATAAAATGAAATGATTATGGCTTACATGATCGTTCCTGTGCTTCTGCGCCAGACTTGTACACCAAATGGTTTTTTCTTAACTGATACTTCGTAGAGTCGTTCCTCGTCTGTGCTCATTGGGGAGCTTGGGAGATTTAGTGGTACCGGAACCTCATATCGTGCGTGTTGATAATCATAAATCTGTGAAGTAAAAGTCAAGTAATTTCAATGAATGAATTGAAACCTTACCTATAGTGATAGAAATCTGAATCTGATAGAAAATCATTGAATACACTTGCTGAGACAAGTTCTTTCTTCCAATACCTAGTCTTCAACCAATTCTTTCACAGTATTTTGTTTGGGGGGGAGAAAAAAAAAATCCAAGCCTTAAGGATTTATTTTGGATCAGGAATGGCTTGTCTAATTATTTACATGAATCTAAAGTGTATACCTCTATTTAAAATATTTAATATTAATTTAATATTTAATTTAAAATAGAGGTGTATATATATGTATGGTAAATATATTTGATTCATCATTTAGCCAACTTTGAGAGATTCTTTTCAAAGTTTTCTGTATTCTGCAAGCTGACAGAAGTTGGGGTTTGATGCCTGACCACATGAAGGCATCACACTTATTTCAGTATTGTTACATGCACAGTAATAAATTACAGTCTGAACAATGGTGTATTAAAAATTTTAGAAGTAGAATAGTGGATGTAAAATAAACTGTGCAGTCATGGTAATGCTTACAGATGATTTTACCTATATATTAATAAAACGTCTTCAGTTCCAGAGATTCTGGTTGACAGTACACATATACATTGACATTATACCTTTGGTTCTTATAATTTCATTGTAAAATGGAATATAAGATTCTAGGACAAAAGATAAGCGCTAAAAGCAATAACAACTAATTGGTTAGGAGAAATTTATTTAGGGAAGGGTGCCACTGTCTATGTAATATAAAATTGACTATTAAAAGCCTTTCTAGTTTCCATAAATAAGACTATTTTTAACAATGGGATGTTAACGCACTGGTAGGAATTCTGGAGTGACATTACCTTCAGCTGCAGCATGTGGTTGAGATGATACTTCACCTCCAGGCGTAGGGTACTAATTTGTGTAGGGAGATTCTCACTAGCTCTGGTGTTGGCGCTGTTGAAGGTGAGCTTGGCTGCCCAACCCGACAACGTGTGTTCTACTTCCTCTACAGAGTAGGCATCGTCGGAGCTGTGATAGCAGGGCGGAACATCCATGTTTGGTGTTACCTGGTGCAAACAGAAAGAGGTGACAGGTTAGTGCGCGGCACTGGCCTGCTGCGTTTCTTGGTAGTTATTAGCATGGAATCCAGAGCTCCCATTTTTATCAGATCAAATGTAGATCATGGGGGAAACTTAATGCAGCCAGTGAACAGTAAAGAATACACAACCCACTGATGCCTCCACTAAATCAGATATAATCAAACTACTCAGTCAAGGCCATATGAATACTTCAGTCAGGAAACTGAATCCTCGTACAATGAAAGTGGATTTAACTGCCCTATATCTGTGATCTTCAGCTCAGTCCTACAACATGACTTAGCCTGTTGAAATTCTTAAAGCTTCTTCTTTTTTAAGCCCACTGCTCTGGGGACTCCAGCTGCCCTCAAGGGATGTGCCCCAAACCCGTTAGATATTCAGGCAACATCAGATAAAACCTTTCTATTGACTTTATTCACACAAATTACCCTTAAAACACCCACTGAGAATTACAACCTGTTTATCTAAGATCTCCTGAGAGCAAGATCAAAACGACTTTCAGTTCCCTGCTGCAGATGGACAGAAACACTCAGACGGGGTATTCTGAGGTTAGGTAAGCTGATGTAGGTTAATGCATTAGCCTTCCACCTCTGGATCCTTGCCATCGATCCTGCCTAGCTGCTCAAAACGCCTCCTCTGCGCATCTGAATTACTGGTGCATATCTATTCATCTGCCGTCACCAAATTCAAAGCTCCTTTCAATTTAAGCAATTGTTCAAAACACGCCTAGTCCCCATCAGGACTAGAGTTTGATTTCACATGGAAAGTCATTTCCAAAAGTCCAAAATTACAAACAATACTCCTAAGAGTGCAACGAAATCAGGTCAGTCCGGTGGCCACTTCAACTGCTGCTGGTTCAAGAGTAGTAGCAGAGAATTTGGGTCTTACAGCCTTTGGATTTTCATAAATGAAACTATGAGTTAAATAACTGCATGTCAGCGATTATGGTTTGGAAACAGTTCCTCGACATGGATAGAAACAATGAAGTTCATGCGTGAACCAACATTTCTGGGAGAGTCAAGGATTTCTTCTCAACATGAGATCCAGAGGAAGTGGTTTGATTTAAAATGTGCTTCAGTTACTATGACAGCAAAAATAAGGGGATCAGCCTTGCAGGCCACGGTGCCAGTGAAAGAGAAGAGGAAGCAGAAGATGCTGTTCTCTTTTTTCACAGCTCTAATATTTTTTCTTTCCAAAAATACTGTGTTTTTCCTCTGGTATTCTTTGGAAGAGCTTACACATTTGTCAACTACCTTAGGTTTAGCAGGGGAAATAAAAACTGCTAGAATAGGTCAGCTCACGTTGGTGCCTCCATTTTATTTAAGTCTGACACATTTGCCAGACTACTTCTACTGGAACAACTCTGAAGAGAGAGCTATGGCTCTGGAAACATTTCTGTCTCATTAGTTTAGAGAAGTAATTTTTGCTTACTCCCCAGACACAGCCACGTCGTTCACATTTTTCTCGTGTTGGATTCGGACTGGGATGACAATTAAACCTTTCCTTGACACTTGGTTGTTGAGTCCATTTTACTGTGTAAGATTTTCCCAGTGCAAGCTCAAGTCCTGTTATATGAGCAACCTATAAATATTAAACAATAGACAGTGATTAAATCCCAGATCACATCCATCCTTCTTTCACTCAGCAGAGATGCCAGTCCTAGGACCAGTATATTCTGCTATGTGATAACTCACAAAAAGCCTTGTCCTGATACTTTCGATAGTGTCATTTTTAGAAATGCACACAACTGATATTCCTGCAGATATAATCTGAAAAATTAAGGATCTAAAGCCATCGAGTCAATCCCACAGCTTCCTTGGAAGCAAACAGGAATAAAGAGAAGCTCCTTGATGTTTTGAAATACGAATGCTAGAGGTAAGAAAAACATAAGTATTTGTTACTCCCCTCCAATACCAAGGTCACAAAGCTCTTCCTCCTCCTAGGAATTAAATGTTGTTACATGAATAACTGCATAACTAAACTTGCTGTTGCACTGGGCATCTGAGACCAAAGCTTAGATGCACATTCTGTGCAGCTGAGCTGAATGCCCTTGCGCTTCTGTTTTGTAAAAAAACCCCACACAACGTCTTTTGTGGAAACGACATTAGTGCTGAGAACTGTCCTGTGCAACGTGTAAAATAAAGGTGATGCAATTTCAAAGATGTGTACTTCCCATTTTCCTCATTTTTTTTTTACCTTTTCTGTAGGATAATAGGTGATATTAAGTGGATAATTTTCCACAACGTTGTTCTGAGACACAGTAACTGCCGTTATTTCCTGAAGCGCTCCCAATATCTTGATTTCTTCAAATTTCAGGTTGTTTGGATCAGTGTAATTGCTGTTTACAGCAGTGAGTTGTAGAACATTCTGAAAAATAGGAGTGATGACACTTATGCAAAAAAATCTGCCCAAATTCTTCCTCACAATTTTTTTCTATTTGGATCTCCATACTGTAGCATAAAGTAAGCCAATACTTTTTCCTAACATATTAATTATTGCCCTGCTTGTTACCCCGATAATGCTGCTCTACCATGTGTATATTATGCTTCTTAATTGTTTCAGCTTCCTTTTTTTTTGCTTATATCAGAAATAAAAGGCTGACACGTGTCAGTGACAGGGCAGATAATCTCCACTCCACTGCGATCTCGATGGTTTCTAACACGTGCAGGTTCATGTTTGCTTTTCCTGATACAGAAGTTCCTGTTCTATTATGTTAGTTATTGTTAGGCTGAGAGTCCAAACAGTGGAGCTGCCCCGTGGCTGTCACACGCCAGTGTTTAGCGGCCTTATTACTCTCCACATGCAATTTCATGCTAATTTTTAATTCATCATTATTACAACTGATGATTCGGCTACAAGAGTTTCAAATTCCAATAGTAACTGAAGTTTTTATCTACAAATGATTATATGATTACATGTAATAAAAAACCACAATGTTAGCGTATGTCCTTCCCCTTTCTATTTCTTCACTTCCACCCCATGTTCCTGTGTATTCTCTCTCAATTGCTGCCCTGATGTTTTCACCCTGGCAAGGGAAAGCAGCAGATATTATTATACAAATATTGTATAATACAAATAATATAGATTATAATAATATGAATTATGATGCAAATAACACAACTACATACACCTAATTTTTGACTCTCTGCTGCTGATGCTTTATAGTTCTCAGTTCTCTCACTCAATAAACATTGCTGCTGAGTTCATTACAGGAAAAGAAATAGAATTGAGAAACTTCTATCAACTAGGAGAAGAAAAGACAGTGAGCAGATTTTCATCCCAGTTAAATTACAGTATTTTGAACCTGACTCCGCTTTGACTTTGTCAAATATTTTGCTTCTCTGTAAAGCTTCTTGGAAAATAAGGAGAGGGGAAAGGCATCCCCTTTGAAGACACTATTGATAAAAATCAAAAATGAAAATAAGATCATTTCAAATAAAATACTTACATTGGAAACTGTAAACTCGTAGTAAATGTAGGCTTTACTCTCAATTGTACCTAAAAGGTAAAGAGGGAAGTTACACTTGCAGTGCAGAAAGGAACAGCATTAAAACCAGGACTGTGCCACTGCTGTGCTGAGCAACTCAAATATTACTAATGTTTCTTTGAGGAACATAAATTTTTCTATTTTCCTCAGACCAGTCTCCAAGGAGATCTAATTTTCTCAATTTTCCCCAAATTCATTGAAATCCAGCTTTTCTAAAAAACACTAATTTTTTATTTCACTGTTATTCCTTCTTAGCTTCTCAATGCAGATGTAGGACTCAAAGTTAATCCTTTAAAATACCCTAATTAAGTGCTTTTCATGCAAAAATGATAGTAAATTAATAATCTCTGCACAGAACCATAAGAGAGGAAATAATGCATGACCAGGAAGAAGAAAGACAAAAGCTGAGTCAAGAAATCTGGTGGGGGCTTTTTTTCCCCGTGTACAAAGAGAAAAAAACTGTCATCTCAAGTAAATTGTAAACAGTTTCCCTGCAGCCTGTAAGTTTAGGGCAGGAAATAAAATAATAAGACATTTTATTGTTTTATTTCTCAACAGAAGTGAGTACAATAATAGCTTTGTTATTTTAGGCCCTGACAAAGGAGTACATATAGCTGTCACCAGACATACAGCAACCACTCAAGGCTTTTGAGATTTATGCAGCAATAATCAGCCAAATCGCAGCTCTATTTCTTAAAAGCATCCCAAACTTCCATGAAATTTATAAAAAGCAGAGGTCTGGAAGTTTTTCTGGCGATATGATCAGGTTAGTTAAAACAACAGAAGGGAGTTCTACGGATTGCATGCACAATGCAGAGGACAAGGCATCCGTGCAGTTAGGGAAGGGGGTGTAATTCTGAACCCCCTCTTTGTTTCCTGAGAGTTGAGTCAGAGGTCCGGCCCCTGCATGAGTGAAACGAATAGATTGTGCATAAGAATGAAGGTAGCTTTCACCAGCTGGAGGACAAGCCAGAGCAACTGGGCTGCTGAAGTGTCTAGAAGGTGGTTGGTTGTATCAGAAGACGGAAGAATGCTCCAGTTCAGGTACTGCCAGTGGAGGGATGAACAGTAATGAGGTTAATTCATGTGAGAAAATCTCTGTCATCTCCTGAAGATCTAAAGATCACTCCTGAAAATCTGCAAGTGAGGTTAGACCCCCTATCTGTGAAGAACCTCCATGAATCACTGTCTGCAGGATCTCCACCTAATTTCAAAATTATAAATTAAACATGCAGCACATAATATTGTAGCATTACTTCTTTTTACCTCAGTGGTAATAGCACTCCAACTTCATTTCTATCTGTTCATTCTTACTGTCTCAGTTTTCCCCATTGTTTAAACTACATTCCATTGCTCTAGAATGAATTCTGCTTTCCCTAGACCTACACATATTCCAAAAGCATTAACTTAAAACCTAAACCCTAAAATCAGAGGTTTAAGCATAAATTAGATCTTTCTGTATTTTTAAGTTGTTTTAACTTGTGTTGAATTAAGTAGCGATCTTAATCTTGCACTAAGCAAAAAGGTGTGTCGTGAAATGTTTGACAGAAAAAAATTCTGGTGAGGTAAATAGTATTAGTGCCAGTTCATCACAAGTGAAGAGGCTGACAGGCCTTGGCATCATCATAGTGACTGTCCCGGCGGAAACCAGTTCTCTGGCAGCTTTACTAAAGGTGAGGTTGGCAATGTGACAAACACAGCCCGTATGCACTTACTCGCGTGTTGATGCGCCAGTACGCTGTGGGATACACAGATGGCATAAAGAAGGTTGGCTCCAATATCATACTGTTGAGAGAACAAAATTTCTACTGTTCTCACAAGCAATCTATATAATTCCAGAGAAGTAATAACAGTGATAATTTTTCATCTTCTACAGATTCTTAGTGTCGAACGCTAAATATGTGCGTTCTTGCACCTGTTGAAGCTAATTTGGATATATATCAGAAGATAGATCAATCTTGACAGCGTGGTCTAGCAGTCAGCATGCTGATGTACCAAACCTTTATCGGTTGAATTATAATATTTAAGGTGACAATGAAATCTGAACAAGCAAAAACTCAATTAATAAGTTACAATTTTCCACTTAAACCAATGAAAACCTATTGACATACGAGCAAGTGTTAATAGCGTGCTTCAACAATATCTTAGTCCTGCTCCATGAAATCAGCA
>NW_010432188.1:56438-58772 GCF_000710305.1 Buceros rhinoceros silvestris | reverse complement strand
AGCAGGAAGATTGAACGGCGCACGTGTTCATGCTTTGTCAGTCATACTTCTTCCACTACTGGTAACTGCGCACCTGTAGATTCTCCATCATCCCAGAACAAGTCCCCAGAAGCTGCATTGTTGTCATCCAGGGCAATTACAAGTCCCATTGGATTCATGCGGCTGTGGAAAGAGAGATTTCTTACATGTATAACAAATATCTAAACTGTTTGAATACACCCTCTGCATTCCTGTTGAGAATGTGACACTCAACAGGGCTGCAGTACTTTGAGAATTGCCTTAGATTAGTCCTTGGTTGATTTTCATTTTCATGTAACCAGATTAAAATAGGCCACAAGTTTATAAATAAACCTGCAATTAATCATTGAACAGTTATTCCCAGATATCAATGTGAAAATGCCAAATACATTGGGCTGCTGCTGGTTTGTAAGCTGAAAGTCCTCAACTCAGTCTTTCAAAAAAAAAAAAAACCACCCACCAAAACCACCACATAAAAGCATTCAGTTCTGAAGCATACCTGGCAACGGTTGTTTGAGCTGGTTGTTGGGTAGGGTAGATATAGCCTCCTCTCAAATGGAGTCCCAGTTTGTCTGCTGGCAGCTGCATAGTGGTCCATTGCTTTCTGGCTGAAATTTTTACCCCCTTATTGACAGGGATGTAAGAGAGAACAGGAACTCTGCATTATTTGCTTCTCTGGATGTTTTCTTAAGCCCTGAGTTTCGTTTCAACGCTTCCTTTCAGAAAAGGCTTGAGTTATGTCAACGTCTATGTGCCAGTGGGCACACAAAGATAAAACAGCTGCGTATCAATATGATATAAAGTCATAAACCAGCATCTCTCGCTACTTAGTTTTTGGCTCAGTCAAGGCAAAGAGCAAGTCCTGTTGGGACTGCAGAAATAAGATTAGTAAATTATAGTTGCAGGCTCTTGTGTATTGTTATAATTATTGTATGTTGTTTTATTTCATACACAGTCTCTGCTGAAGTTTCCACTCAATCTATTTTCCCATCTCCTGTGCTACAGTCCAGGCCTCTGTGTTTTTTCTTGTGGTGGTTATTCATGCCCCCATCACCCTTCATCCCTTGTCTCACTAATTCCTTCCTGCGGGCTTTACTCAGGACTGGCAACCTTATTCCATCATATAACCAATCAGAAAAGCTCCTCATAGTATCCTCTGCATTTACATACCGTGTCGTACTCGTACCATACTGCGTCAGGAATATATGCCTGAATTGTTTCCACACCCTGAAAGGTGAGCAAAGAACCCATTTGAGTGTTTGAAAACTGCTTCATCAGATAAACTAAAATTTCCAACAAAACTCAAGTTCACACTAAGAAAATCATTGATGCGACTCCGCTTCGCTGTTTTCTTCACTGTTTTTTTATGATCATGTCTAGAAAGGAAGAGAACAATCCAAGTACAATTTCTGCAAAGCTACTGGGAGACAACGGAATCACCACTGTACAACATGGCAGCTCATTGTATGTGGTCCAAAGCCACATCACTTCAGATTCAGCGGCCCAGATAATATCGACAACTATCTCCAGATCTTCTTTATTTTCACATTTTTCTGGGCTGGCATCTTTGAGATTTTTGCTTTCATTTCATATATTTAACAAACGTTTTTTGTTTCTCCATGGCACATGTGTTACTGGCATAACAGTCATTATTTACAAGATCCTGCCACTGAACAAGCCATGATCTATCTCTTTCCTTGTTGCATGACAGACAAGCTGAAATGCTGCCAGGGAAGCTGCTTCTGAAGGAAATTCAGAGGTGATACAAAGTTGAGGTGAATCACAATATCAGATCAGACGACTTTGACTCCCTAGAGGACTGGAAAAGAGGAATGAGATTTGATAGCACAACGTGCAAGATTTCCCATTTTGGCAGTGATTAAAATACTCAGTGAGCTCTCAGTGGAAGCAATAAACAAAGGAGGGGAAAAAAATAACTAAAAAAGAAGCAAAACCCAGGCTTATTGGGAACCCATCAACAGCTGTAAGTCAGTAATGGGATGTACTCATGAAAAATGAATATAATCTAAGGATTTAGCAAAAACATGATTGCACTGGAGAGGGAGCCATGTTAATGCTAATAAACAAGGCCCTGTGCAATTGCTTTGCCAGTAGAGTTTACAGGTCTGGTCAAGACAGAACAGTTCAGACTAGAACTGGACCAGAGCAAATTTCCGGAGATCCTCAGGGAAATGGCAGAGCTTGCTGTTGTGGTTCAGCTTAAAGAAGGAGGGGGAGTGTGATTTCAGAAGGAAATAATGTATAGAAGAGGAGATGTGACCTTTAAGTTGAATAACAGACTTGACACCAACATGA
>NW_010432188.1:49936-56404 GCF_000710305.1 Buceros rhinoceros silvestris | reverse complement strand
CAGGAAATAATGTATAGCAGAGGAGCTGTGACCTTTAAGTTGAATAACAGAATTGACACAAGACTGAAGAGCAAAGGCTCAGAACTGAAAGGGGGTTTCTCATCAGAGCAATAAAGGAGTGACAGGTATCGTTTAACTCGGGGATTTTATGCTGCAGTCCCCTGCCAGAGAAGAGAGCTGGAACTGGTGACTCAACGTCCCCCTGTGCCAGTGAAGTGGTTGTGAGATGGATAAAAAGGAACCAAAACCTACCGGGTCAAGCACAGGGGAAATAAGCAGCCCAGGACCCCACAGGAACTGCCTATCGACACTCCAAGTCACTTCATCAGAGTAGAACCTGGGCACGTGGGAAGGAAATAGCAGTTAACTTTTTTTTAAAATGAACTACGCCATCGTCAGCCATCCCAGTATTTCAGAACGTTAATTGCCTAGAATGTTGACTGAAGAGTGTCATACTAAAATTGCCTTGTTTTTTTCAATCTGAAGATGAGAAGTAAGGTCTTCCTGATTTAGTTAGGATTCTCTACACATGTGGAAGTGTAGATGTGCATGCGTTCTGGACGTGGCTTATTTGAGAGTTTCCAGGCAAGCAAACATATATTCTAACATATATGTATGATGGTGGAGAATAATATGTTTAGTTGACAATAACATCTCACAGCAATTCATGAGAGTGACTGGCAATAACATATCATACATGCAGAAATTACAGATGATTTCTGATTTCTCTTCTGATTAATCCAAAATGGTATTTCATGAATTGAGAAATTGTCGTCTCTATATATTTTGATGTGCATTTTCAGGCTACATCAGTGTTCCGAATGTCCCGAACAACATTGCCTGTGTCCGATTTATTTCTCATAAAATGATCACATTTTGGTCACAAATGGGTAAACTTACTCGTGCAGCACTGGCCGTACAACTGTGTCGCCTCGAGTATGAGCTTTATAAAAGAGGGTATAAAGGTAGGGCAGCAAAGTGTAGCGAATGTTCAAGTAATACTTGGAGGTGTTCACCAAGACTGAATCAGGGCCAAACACAGCCGGATCCTGAGACTGGGGAAAAAAAAATCAGCTTAGTATTTATTAGATCAGGTTTCATCCCAACACGCAGTCAAGTATATGCTAAAGGGCTTCAAGAGTTGGTCTGATGGGTCACACAACGGTGAGAGCTTGCCCTTGGTGGCTGGCACAACCAGTGGTTATGGAACTGTTGACAACCAAGTGTGGTCTCAATTAACTGTTACGAAGCCGAACCTCTTCAGGTCTAAGATTTCACAAAAAGAGCTTAAGGTTCTGCCGACTTCAAACTGGTCAGCTACACAATTGTCAGTGGTAGTAACCAGTACTAGTGATGCTATTAAAGGAAATGTGATAGCATAGCTCAAAGGATTTCATTAGAGAAAGCACAACTTACTATGTATCCTTCTGCATTGTGATTCCTGCAAAATGGGTAAAATGCTCCTACTTGCATCCATCGTCTGCAAAGTTCTTCTGTGGTGTTGTCAACGAAACCACAAATATCTGCTCCAATCTTTAAATACAAAGAGGATGTGTTGACTGTACAGAATGCTGCACCTCTAATCGCTACTCAAAACTCATTTTCAGAGATGCATTAATTCAACCCTAATTGCTAGACAGCGACCAAGCCATTCACCACAGCTGTACTTTTCTTTCCAATTCAGCATTAAACTGATGAGCAGCCAGCACTACCCATAGCTCTATTTCTCCCAAACCTTTATCATCCTGTCTGATGTTAATAAGCATACATTAGGCGAAAAGCTCAAAAGTCATACAAATTTAAATCGTGGAAAGGAATTAGGCTACATCCCTTATCAAGGGATGTCTGTATTTAATTTGAAATGGTAAGAAAAATAATGAAGTTTTCACATCAGTCGCTGGTTTTTAAAAATAAGGTACAGGTAGGTTTGGATATATAAGATAATATGTTTGTTACCCGCATTTATCTCACCATACACACAGAGCCACAGTAATCAAAATAAGTGGCCTAAACCAAAATCAATAATGGGAAAAAATGAGATTCCTAAAGAGGATTATTTTGGAGCTGGAAACGTAAGATGGTTATCTAGAGGGTGTTCGATTAAATAATCTGTTACCACAGAGGTAGAGTTATTGCTTATCCATAGGTTTTGAAAGCATGTCACAAACCAATGTCATACATAAGGAAATCCAAAGAGGTTGAATTCCAACATTCCAGGAATTGCCCATTTTAAGTGATCCCATGTTGCTGCATTATCTCCCAGCCAGTGGCCTGTGTGCTTTCCTGAGCCAACAAAAGTAGACCTCGAAATAAGGAAGCTTCGTTTTCCAGGAAACAGAGCTTCAATGGCTCTTAAAAGGAAACGAGACTGGAATTATGCAAAGGAAGACAACGACTCAGGCATCAATAGTGTCATATAAGGCAGATGTACACTGACTGATTTAAGATAATTATTCATCCCAGGGATGTGGAGTCCTATACAGTTAACCAGGTGCATTTTAGCAAACTTCAAGACACTAATTTGAAATAATCTTTCTATACAGCTTCGACAACCAATGTGTGGCTTTTTACTACCAACTTTAGTTAGCAGATTTTGCCTTAGCCGCGTTGGCTTAAATATAATATAGTATTTTCCAGGAATTGGGTTATCTCTTGCTGTTTTGGAAAATGCAGGCCAGGTACAGGTCTGAAACCTTTCAGTAAAGATTTTAAGATGCCTTCCTTACTTCCGTGTTGATATGGCCATGGAATATCCGTAAAGACTGTGGACATCATAATGTTTCCCCCACTTCTGCACTGCATCCATACAAAGGGTCTTGGAAAACATGAGCTTTTCAATAATACCTTCAATAAAGGAATACAAATATCATTTTTAAAGCACAGTTTTATTATTAATATTTCCAATCTTTTCTTTAATGCACGTTCATGACCTTCAAGCTCTTTTTTCTCTTTACTGCTTGTGCTAAGTCCAGTATTACTACTACAAAATCAAATTGCTACTCTTGGCTAGTGGTTTGATTCACCTTTGCTCTGTGACCTTTTCTACTCTTGAGCTTTGCACCCACTCAAGGAATAACTGAGAACTACGCTCTAAATTTTTGAATCAGTATCTGACAACACCTTGGCAATGGTTACTTAAACCTACTACTAAATACAAACTATGAACTTCGTTTTAGTTCTACATACATCTCGAAAACTGATAGCAAGTGTTATCAGATGTTATAAAAGTCACAGCAACATTCAGTAATAATTTGAAAAGGGAAAAAAGCCGGGTATATAAACCACACCTTCAATGAGGGCCAAACCATACCATGATTTTCTGTCGATGGTAACATTCAAACCCTACCCGTAAGAGCTCCACTGAAATCCCTTTACATCCTTGTAGCCAATTGCACAGTAATTCGTAAACTTTTTGATATTTTACTTTCTAATCAATGCAGACAGACTTACTGGGAGTGAAAGGAGGATAGTTTAAGTCATTCTGTGCACAACCCTTTTTTGAGCCTTTAATGAAGTTGGATACTTCATTCATATCCTGAAAAGGCAAGATGCAGAATGCAATACATTTCCTCAAACAGCATTTCCTAAGATAGTCTTATGTTCTATTATCTTATCTTTTAAGGAATAATTACGTAGAACTAGTACCATATAATTAGGCAAGAATGATATAATGCAGATACTGAGCCTTTGGTGTGGAATGTGTCTGGAGGGAAATGCAGAACCACCAGCAAATGCACGTTGCTACTTTCTACCAAAATAGACAAGGTGACAGAATATTCTCAAACATCTCCTTTATAATATTTTCCAAGCCATACTTTCCAACTTTGCCGTCTCCTTCCATGAATATTGGGTTTGCATGGCAAGGTTTTGGAAGCGGGAGGATACAGGGGTGGCTTCTAGGAGTATCTGCCAGAAGCTTCCCCTATGTCAGATGGAGCTAATGCCAGTTGCCAAAGACAGACCCGCTGCTGGCCAGGGCCAAGACCATCAGCAATGGTGGTAGCACTTTGCAATAATATATTTAAGAAGAGAAAAACCCTGTGTAACAGCAGCCAGAGAGAGGAGTGAGAGAAACAACTCTGCAGACTGTATTTTGCCATACAGATTAATTTAAGTTTGTAACAGCATTTTAAAATGTATGAGAAAATATTTAGTAGTTTCTTGTTTTTTCACAATATTTATTTTTAAGTAAAAGGAAGTGGGACCAACAAGAAAAGAATAAAAAGGAAGAAGGCACTGAGACAGGGATTGAGAAGTTTGAGATTTCCTGCAGGCACCCACTTTTAGAAGCTTTAGTACAGGATATTCCTTTAAAAAAACTAATCTGGTTCTTAATCTCATCTGATCTCCATGAACTGTACCTAAAATCCACTGTGCCAGACTGTATTGTAGGTCTTCTATGGAAGAACCTGTCTAGGGAGCCTGATTTTCCCAAATCCTTACCTGGAAAATCAGTGGCAGATTCACTCACCAGAAATTCCCTGAGCTACTTGGAGCATAGACACATGGATTATACGTATTATATCCTGCATTCAGGACCTATTCAGCAAGCCTTCTCTGAGCAGGTCTCCAAATATTGCCATTCTGAGTACAGGAGCGTGGCAGCATTTGCCCTTCACAACGGTTCATCAACTGAAGCATTTTTAGTGTCACTCAGTGTCCAGAAAACAGCATGCTGATCATTTAAATGGCCTTATTAATGATTCAAATTAGAACTTAAAATTCAAATTTGAATTGCAAATTCACCACCAAAGATATACGCATCCTGCACTAATTTCAGTTTTGTAGGAGTAAACATCTCTTCCAAATTCAACACAAAATTAATTTGGAAAGCATCTATCCTTGCCTATTTTTAAAACTAAATAAATTAAAAATAAAAATTAAAGTTCTGAGTTACTTACAATCCAGATCCCATCATAGGGCACTATGTTATGAAACAGTTTACATTCTTCCACCCACCAGCTTTCGCAGTCTGGGTTGGTGAAGTCTGGGAACACAGTTTCCCCTGGCCACACCTGCAATATTAAAAGGGAAATATTTAATACACTTCTAAGAGTATTAAAAAGAGTTCATAGAATCATAAAACAGCCCATGTTGGAAGGCACCTTGAAAGATAATCTGGTCCCACCTTTCACGAGAAAGGCAACCCAGATGAGATCATTTAGCACCCCATCCAATCGCATTCTGAAAGACTCCAGTGATGGACACTCAACCATGTCCCTGGGGAGGTTGTTCCACTGATTGCTCGTCCTCATCACAAAAAATTCCTGGTGCAACTTGCCCATTGCCCCTTGTATTCTCCATGTGGCTCCTTGTGAAGAGAGAGCCTCTGTCCTCTTTGTAGCTGCCCTCCCTTTAAGTACTGGAATATTGTGATGAAGTCCCCCCTTGGGCCTTCTCTACTGAGAAAAGACCCAAGTCCTTCAGCCTTTCCTAACCGAGCAGGTTCTCCAGCCCTTTACTCTTCTCTGTGGCCCTCCTTTGGATCCTCTGCAATCTTTCTGAATCTTTGTTCAATTATGGGGACCAGGACCAGACACAGCGCCCTAGATGCAGCCTGACAAGCGCTGGGTAGGGTGGGGACGATCCTATCTCTATCTCTGCTAGTCACGCCCCTGTGGATGGAGCCCAGCATCCGATTTGCCTTCACTGCTGTGGTGGCAAACTGCTGACCCACGCTCAAGCTGTTGTCCACCAGCACCCCCCAGTTGGCTAACGAGCGTAGTGCTAGTAGAGCGCTCGAAGGAAGACCTCTGAACACCAAGCTGCCAGAGTGACTGTACCTTGTGTGCAGAAAGAAGGCAGAAAGAATATGAGTTTCTCAACTTTGTAGTTTTCAGTTGCTTTTAAGTCATACAAGGAACAATACACAATGGAAAAAAAAAATTGATAGAAGATAAAATTATAAATTAAAAGGATAATATGGGAGCTGGCATTTCAGTCACCACTGAAAATAAATAGGAGCTGGTTGATGAATTGTCCCTTGAGCCTTCAAACTATCTTTTTAATTAACATAAAAAACTGAGAAGAAAAAAAAATAAAGAAAGGTTGAGAATTATCATATCCTAAGTGAGACCTTAGTTCTCACTGATGGGTAATTTTACTGAACGAGAGTTTAAGAGGAGCCCCCTGACCTAAATAAAACCATAATAGCAACAACAGACCAAGTTCAAATTAATAAAATGGTCATTACCTCCCCAAGTAATGCTGTTTCTCCATCTGATTCACTAACCCAGACTTTTTTGCTCTCTCCCCTGACATAGCTGCCATATGGACTACCATCAACTAGGTTTTGTGTGCTAATAGCAGGATCCTGAAAAAAAAAAATCAGAACACAGCAAATGAGAAGAAAACAGGATACACTCCATCTCTTATAGAGTACTAGAATGTTAGGCAACAAATATCATAATTACATAGAATACGAGAAATATAGTAATAATTAGCTAAAATCATAGCATTTACAAGGGA
>NW_010432188.1:43416-49853 GCF_000710305.1 Buceros rhinoceros silvestris | reverse complement strand
AAAGAGAAATAGTTAATTGCTTACCAGTATGATAATATATTTTTGTCCATAGTCATGCATATAAGCTGCGAAATTAGGGAGATCTTGAAACTTCACTTTGTCATAAGTAAAATCTTTCTTTTCCTCCATATAGTCCACATCAGTGATCTGAGCATCCTGAAAGAGAAGGGAGTCCGGCTTTAACGTGAGAAGAGTTTGTCTGTTAGTCCAACACAATTTCTTCTGACAATTCCCATTTGTCCTATAGAGAATTCACTGCTGGGACTGCACTGCAGCCTGACAGAAAATATGCTGTCAGGACCACCTGTAAACAGTGTGCATCTCACCTCACACTTACAGCCCTAATTAAGGGTCCTGTCACCTCCTCTGTGCCTACAAAGAGCTGCAGTTAACATTAACAGCATTTAAATGAGTGTGTCCATAGTTATCCTTTCCAACAGCCCCTGGACCTGTGGCTGTCTCATCACAGTTGCCTGACTTCAAGAGCTATCCCCTTAAATCCATACATTTCTTACTCAACCTTTCATAGCTTAACATTAGAGTATTTTTATTCTAAGCCATCAGGCTAATGTAATCTGATATAAAATTTTAAAATTTAATTGTGTTTTACCTTTGGCTGTTAATTGCAAATAATATATGGTTCCATAATTGTCCACAGGACAATTTAAAAAAATACTTCATGAATTAAGTAACACCAGAAGGTAAGTGGATATAACTGAAAAATTATTACAATAAAGCACTCAAATAAAACTTACTGTAATTAAGCCTCACCACGTCCCACATTCTATGTGAATGGGTCTACCATTAAAACGCACAAAAGCCTTTGCCTCCATAAGCCAATATATTAGAAGTTTACTTGTTTAAACTGATGTTGAGCAAACTAGTTGCAGAACACCATGGTCAGGTTCTCTGGGTCATACCTCCTGCCTTCACAGCAGTGACACAGCCCTCCTCAAAACCAGTACTTACATAGGGGAGTTCAATCGCCCGGTTCCTCTCCACGACTCTCTTCACCTCATCCAGGGAGCCGTAATTCCAGCGGCTGAGCTGGAAGCCCAGGCTCCAGTAGGAGGGAAACAGCGGCAATCCCACGAGCTGCAAGTGGAGAGCAAAAAGCCCAGACACCATCACGGGACACTGCATATTCTTCTATGATTTTTAATTTTAAGAAATACAAATATTTTGGGACAATTCCCATTCTTTAAAGTGTCACTGAAGCCTAAGCGGCTCTCCGAAAAGGTATCAGTGATGTCTTACGACCATAAAATGACAACATACCTATAAGCCCAGTATTCACCCTACAATATTGCCATATCAATAGGAATTTGACCTTACTTGAAGAGTGAACCCCATCAAGGAAGTGTAAGTTATTCCATCTAGACCACTCCTAGCTCCAAATCGTGGGGGAATTTGTCATGAAAATCTAGACAGTGTATTGCACAGTAATCACTTATGAACAGTTATTCCTGGTTAAATACATACTGAGCCATATTTTCAGTTAATAAATAAATAAAATAGTGAAGACTACTGTCATATAAGGAGGCAACAAACCCTCCTCAAACCCCAAGCACTGTTAAAAATCCCTTCAATCCGTAATCTCTCTGGCTAAAAGGTACCTTCAGGTACTCCTGGACTACTTGCTCTGGAGTGTCCCCCAAGAAGATATAGAAATCAAGGATCCCACCGATGGTTCTGTAGGTCACTGCTGGAGCAGGCTGTACCACAAACTCTGTGGGATGAGAGCACACACATCCGGTTCTGAACACCAGCTAAGTGTATATTTACTCAAGGAAAAAACCAACAAAACACTAATCAAAAATACTTAAGGTATCCAAACCCATTAATTGAATTTTCAGTGGAGGCGAAATGTACTTGGGTGACTCTCAAATGTCTGTATTTCTATTCCTTTACATCCTACAGGGAAAGGGATCAGAAGAAATCCAATGGCTCCACCTTTTATGTTGAAATTTTGTTTAGTACAGCTTTCCAGCCTCAAGAGACGTGAGGAGCTCTGTAAAGCACATGTATGTGCATGTGCTTATCCAAAGAGACTAAAGGGCATCAACCTTCACGTATTGCTCACTCTAGATGTAGGCTCCGATTCCAGTGCCCTGCACAGGCTTTGCACAGGTTTCTGACCGTCAGGTTTCCAGCACAATCTTCATGTTAACTGTGCGCTAAACACTACGGTCACTTAAAATGCTCAGAGCTAGAGGGAAAGGTTTCTTACCCATGGCATTGCTATTCATCAGGAACACACCGAAGGAGGCCCCGGTGCTGTCTTCCAAACACAGGAAGAAAGTTTGAACTCCATATAAGTTATGCATTTCCTTAACGCATAAAAAGAAAAAGCAAGCTAATTAAAGTCTAGTAACAGTATCTGGTCTAGGATGTTTCAACATATATCACAAGCAGAACTTGAAACCTCTCAAAATATAGCACACAACAGAAATAAAAATGTTAACGCCTTCCCACGGCTCCATTTCTCTTTCCTGATATTCCTCTCCTTTATGAGAACATTTCCCATTAAAACAAGTTTCTCCAAATAGACAGACAACATCAACAAGCAGGTGTGATGGATCTTCAGGCAAGTCTGTGTATATTGCAGCACTATTTCTGGGTAATATATATGAACATCAAGCGAACAATAGAACTCGAAAGGTGCTTTCATCACCTTTCATTGTAGATTAACTTTTAAGTCTGCGCTTCTATTAATCCTGCAAGGTTATCAGTTGTATGGCTAATCTAGGGAAATAAGAGTGCCTTGCTACTGCTTTATTTCCTTTCTAATGGTTTGTGGGGGTTTTTTTCCCATTACAAAAACCTCAGAAATTTGAACAACTGTTGTGCTTCTTCCCCTGCAAAAGGAAACTGAGAATAAATTAAGGAGAATCAGAACTTGAGCAGTTTGAAATTAGCCTAACTTGATACTCGATAGAGCCATTGAGGTAAGAACTATCTTCAAACAGAGGAGATAGTGAGAAGGTGTCTCAAGGCAAGGGGTACAGATTCTAAATTATTAATTAATTACACGGAGTGGTTTCTCCCTCTGGTTTGTGGCAGTGGATCTCCTCTTTCAGCAGAACACCAAAGTGCTCTCTCAAAGAAAAGCTGTTGCTTTATGAACTGAGGTAATAGCGACAAATAGTCTCACAGCTATGGAAAAATGGGTGCCCTGGAAATTGCTTTGGAAAGACACAGCCATGGAAATAAATAACTGCTGCCAGACTTAGTTTAGCTGGTAAAGAGACAGCAGTTAAAGAGAACTTCTCCATCATTTGCCAAGCTGCAAGGGTGTTGACTATCATCTGCACTGAATGCTGCAATGAGCTAGGACACACCATTATTTACTTAATCAAGAGAAACTGAAGACTCTGGTACATTAATGGTTATCAGCAGCTTTTCAACTACACATCAAAACAAATATCAAGATATTTATAAAAAGCAATTCCTCAGGGACAACATCTGCACCATCCAGCTTCTAGCAATAACGTGCAGTGCCTGACATGTCTTTGGGGAAAAACTTGGTGGATATTAGTGATGTGTCGACTGTGTGTCTGGATGACAGAAGTCATCTGCAAAAAAAAAATGTAATGAAACTAGTCCTTACTCCAGAGGGGCCAATATCCCTGGTGAACATGGGCCAGGTTTTCCAGTTCACGTCGTGCCGGTACTGCTTATGCACATGCTCTCCCACGCCGTAGATGTTGCTGCTGGGTAGTTTGATCGAGAGCTGTAAAAGCTGGTCAGCATACAGCAGGGGTCCTATGGTAGTATCAAACCTGATGGAACAATTAAAAAGGAAAGAATTTTACCCAGAAATGTTGCAGTAATTTTTTACACTCCTTTTAGTTAGAGAGGGATAGCAGGTTCAGGTCTCCATCCAGACACCTCAAGGAGAGGGAGGCGGGCTGGAGCAGAGCAACGCATTCCCAGATGACGAGATGAGCGGTGCCTATTGATGCTATTGAAACCTCTCATACAACTGGCCCGTCGATTTTCAGAAGCACATTTGTGCTCTCCTCTTCCACCAATGCTTCCCACTCTCTGTGTGTTGTGCTGAATCTGAATCTGCTCTCGGTAGCCACTCATGGTACCAGGGCAGATGGAAAATTTCTGTGGGTGGACAGAAACACAAAAATAAGCCACTCCATCAGATTTTGCAAATCAGTTGCAGCTTCTGCTTGCCAGGGAAAATGAAAAAGACCCTCTCTTAAGTTCTGCTAGACCAGTCACTGCAGGGAAAGACTATGGCTACATGCCAGCTCTCAAATAAACCGAGCGTAGATGAGCGTGCTAATGTGATCCTCAGCATGGCTCCAGTCCCCTTTGAGAGCTATCACATCCCGGTGTCAAATTTGGCATAGAGGAACTGCTCAATCTTGGAAGGTGGTGGTGTTGAAAATAGAGACTACTCCATACATCGGTACAAACAAAACAAGCCGGAGATCAATATTCCTCCTTTAAGTCTATTAGCAAAACACACAGTGAAAGTCAATGTCATTAGTAAAATTTCTTCTGTTAATTTAATTCAGCACCTTTCACCACTCCCTTTCTTTACAGATGACAATTGCTGTTCCAAATAACAATTACAAGAGTTTTAAACAATTAGGCAAAATCTGATTTTACTCTTTCTGTGGGGAGGTCTCAGGAAACAGTGGAAAAATCTGAGTTCTAATGATGGCAAGGACTAACTTGTCCATCTGCTCACAAACTGTTCTGGAACTTGCTTTTTTGGGGGGGTGACAGTCTGTGTATGCAGTGAAAATGTGGCAATCTTTCAGGTTGTCTCATAAATGATTATGTTAATAGATCTATGGGACTCTTAACTCTTTTGGGGGGCTTAAGTGATGGTGGAAGGTCACGGGCTCTATAACTATCTGGATAATGAGGATTTTTACAGTGAACTGTACTAACACATTGGTCCCCACTCTTCATGAGCAGCCTCCCTTTCCTTAGATTGGTCAAGAGCTGGGGGAAAGCACTCATCTTGTGTAAACAGACTTATCAAGGATTTATCTTGGAGGTGCTGCCCTTATCCCATGCTAACAACAGCTTTCTTTAAGACACTCAAACTCAGAGTCAAACATCGTTGCAATTTTTTCCTTTAGAGACAGAAAATGCAACCGCTTTTATCAAATTAAAGAAAAGCCTAAAGGAAAATAGAGACAATCTTCCAGAACACTGTTTCAACATGCTTCTATTGGACGAGGTTTCTTATTCCCCTTCCAAATACCTGTTTAATCAGTCACACACTACTGAACACCAAGTCCATCTTTTCTTCTCTCTAGAATTACAAATCAATCATTATAGGGGATTCTAAGCAAGAAAACAATACTAATAAGAGCACAAAACTAATCACTAAGTAATTAAACTCGAGGCTTTGGTAATCCATCCGGCCTGGTGCCCTGACAGGAAATAATTTTGGGGCTGATTTAATAAACACGTTCATCCTGACACTTCCCCCTTCTAACTAGGGTCTCAGGGCCATGCTGTTAGGTTTGTAGGTTTGTTTTATTTAACTTCTAGAACCTAAATGGGATGGAAGCTTTCAATGTACAAGTCCATCAGATATTTCCTTGCAGCATTACACGCGAGGCTTATCAGAGGCTTGCACCTGCTATTCATGGATATCAGAGGTCTAAAGGGCATCCTGGTTTTGACGATTCAGGGCTTCAGCATGTTCGCAACGAGTAAGATAAAAGATACAATGAAGATTGTTCCCACATGATTTGAAGCACTGGCAAGGAGTCCTTTGGATAGTAAAAATTCCTGAGCTGATGGAACAAAGGCCTGTAAAGATTTATGGATAATCGTGGAGAGTGAACAGAGAGCTGGACCTGAAACCTTTCAGACAGGGCTTTCTATATCACAGAATTTGTTTCCAAAGGCCTCGCTGAGGTCCTTGCAGAACATCCATCAGTCAAAAGAAGAGAAGTAGAAGATTACATGTCCATGAGGACACCTCACACGTGGCACCTTGGTCACACATTGCTTACATGGCAACGTGGGCTTTCAGAGACAACCAATGACATCCATGTAATTCGGAAAAAACGCCAATGTTACTCACAGGACTCTGTTGTTGCTCACTCTGGTCACGATGATGCCAAAGGGATTCTGCTTTACATGCACCTTGTAGTTTAAATTGGAGGCTGCAGATCCAGTGAAAGATCCCACGTGTTCATGAGGGACTTCAAATCTTTTTTTATTAGGATCAGTGATCTGTGCGTATTTAAACACAGGAGTGTTGGACCTTTTAAAACTAATGCCTGATTCAAATGTCTTCCAGCATTAACACATAGTTCTGGCTTCAGATATTCCCACCCCTACCCTAGTCTCCCCTTCTACCTTCAGTGTTACTCAGTTCCAACTTTCCTCACTCATTTTCAGCCATTTCCCTCATAAAACTCAACCATGTGTTTCCTTGGCTCAGAAGG
>NW_010432188.1:10097-43325 GCF_000710305.1 Buceros rhinoceros silvestris | reverse complement strand
GAGGAAGGTTTCTCATGGAAGAAGATCTGCTCAACCCCAGAATCCTTGGATAGCCCATGGACTGTCCGTAGAAAACCAGAATTCACTGGAAGAGCTAATGCTGCCTGACAAAGTGATTGAGGCATATGGCCAGGCTATAGATAAAAAGTAACTGAACACTTTTACCCCTGAAATTTTCCTAGGATGAGGAAAAAATGTAGGTAATATAAAAGTTGAGCTTTTCAAAGGTCTCAGTAATTTTTCATGCAGAAATCCTTCTGTGCTAAATGCTCATTAGCCTGGTACATTACAACAGCAGAGAGGACAAAGAAAGCAGTTAGGCACATCAGCGGGAGGCTCAAGAAGGGTTAGTCCACCCCTCCTAACCTCATTGCGCAGTGTAACAGCCAGCATAAAATCTAGCACAGGATGATCCTCAAAACCACCTAGAGAAAAAGAACAACCTTGAACCGGAAGCGATTGGGTGTCTGATACTCTCCCGTGAGGAGAACAGTGTTGATATCATTTCCGATGAGGGAGGGTGATGGCAGCCTTGTCAGCGTAGTCTCAAATCCTTGGGAAAAAGCACAGGTTGCGATGTTACTGTGTGAATCGGAGATTGGCATGTGCATAAATTGGGGATCTCAGCCCGCAGCTTACCTGCCCGAGTAGATCTTGTTGACCCATCCACTTTGTACCCATAGTTGGAAGAGAAAAAACACCAGGGCACGCTGGTATCGCTCTGGGGACTCCAGCAGCAGCCACGCAGGGTGCAGGTGTGCTGATGGAAGGACACGAGGGGCACAATTGAGCTGATTTGGCACAAATAAATCCTCCATACTAAAACAGTTAGAATGCACAGGGAGTGCGCATTTTACCCCAAACACCAGAAAGCTCAATAATATCTACAAAGAGATCATCTCCTTCTCCGAAACTCTGCTGAGGGAATTCAATGGCAGAGAATACACTAAATACAAAGGATTTTTTTCTGGATTTGGAGTAGAAACATGCTTGTTAAACATGCATTCTTTCCTAAAACCACAAGATCCACAGGCAAAATGGACATTTAAGAGGAGTTATTGAAGCATTTGAGCTGTGACAGATGCAGTATAGCCTGACCAACAGTCACACACTGGAGAGGAAGTAGAAGTTATAGTTTGCTTCACAGCTGGTAAACAGCTAGTTAAACATCTGCATAATGGATTTTTATGTATAATACCTACGTTTTAACATAATTTTCCAACATCAGAGGTGTTCAGATTGCTTCTGCAGAGCCTCAAATTGAGATAAATCAACTTTTTTCTTTTCCAACCCCCCCCCCCCCAAGCAAATAGCCCTATTGCTTAAAGCAGATATCTCAGCATAGTGGCACCAACCTTTACACCACCCTTCAGTAGTCCAATAAGCTACAGTACCTTTGCTTTGCTGTTACAAATTAACTTACTCACGTGCTGTTTACCTGAGTTTTATGTTTGAAGATAAGATCTGGGTAATACATCGCGGAGTTTCCACACATTTCCTCACATTAAAAACCCAACTCATTACTTAGGGCAAAGGGCAGTAATAATACAACAAGTTTGACTGAGAGCAAAGGGCAGCATCTGCAGGTGATCACGTATCCAAACCCAACATGCAGATCTTCATGACCTTTCTCTCCACCCCTCCCCACTAAAAGAAGCTGTTTCTGACTTCATCTAATTGTGCTTAAATTTTTTTGATGTTTCTGTTGTGCTTATTTAAAGTATTCTGCAGCTTGAAACAGCTGGAGGTGGTCAAGAATCTCAATTGCTGCTATCCTTGCTGGCACTTGGTTTTGGTCATAGAGCCCAGTCTGCTCAGTGCAGGCCTAATGCTTTTCTCAGCGTCTGAAGAGAGCAGAGATAAGCCAGCTCCAGCCCAGAAATCACAGAACTGCTGAAGGAGAGCACAGAGGGAGCTCACAGAGCCGCTGGCCTGGGAAGTCGTACTGTGTTTATCTGGTAGCAATTGCATGGAGCACAGAAATCTCTGCAAAACCACCCCAGATAAAACCCAGATTCACCAAGTAGATAAGTGTTTGTCTCTATCTTGGACTTGTCACATCAAAAAACATGTCTGCTGTCATTTTCATTAGGCTGCAAGCAAAAAAGAGATGGAGGTGAGATAGAGTGACTCATTTTCCCCTACATTGGTCCAAAAACCAACGCGCTTTTAGGCTATGGAAAACCCACTGTCATTTCCTCCCTTCCCAAATCAATAGCTCCCTATTTCCCATTTTATAAACTATTTTAGAGGAAAAGAGAAGCACCAGTGTTGCTATCATTCTAGCAGAAATTAGAACTGTGAAAAATATGCTACTCTCTCCGGGAAACTTAGCAGCTGAAACCCAGCTGCAACACTATTGTGTGGGAAACTGTATCTCTAACTAGCTCCTATTTGATTTACACTAACCAATCAGAAACTGCATGTGAACTAACTCCTGTATCCAATCATAGTGCCTTAAGAGATGCATACTGTGTGACAAGGAACATATCCAATCGCTATGTAAGCAGTTACGTGAGCAAGAATCCACTGTCTATAAATAGAGAAGTATTGAAAACAATAAACAGGTCTCACTACACACCACATTGGCGTTTGGGTGATTCGTTCCTCTCCAGCTCGCGAGCTTGCTGCCACACACCAGTTCCTTCACAGATTTGCTCCCTAACTTCGTTTCCTTCATACATATAGGAATATCCTAAATACATAAGAACAGTCTCTACCTCCTTCCTCGTATCACATCCTAGACCAGTGACTATCCCATGCAACACAGAATAGCTTGAACAGCAGCTCTCCCTAAAGTCTGGTAGTTCAGGGACCTCTGTTCCCACTTCATAAGCACACTTTACTCATTCAACACCTACTTCTCGTGAATACTTCTTGATTATTTTCAGCAGTTACTTTATAGCCCAGTGATATTCTTCTAGCTAGATCTTATTCTCTGGATTTGTCAGCAATTGCTGTATTTTTGTGATACATTGAGTGTGCTGTATAAGGAATTCAATACAGAAGTGCAGGATTGGTTATGCCTGAGCAGGAAGAGGAGCAGAGTTCATCCAAAGACACTGGAGAGGCTGTTCTAAAAGCCACCATTCAGTGTAAGTAAAGACACGAGCTGATCGCAGCCTCTGAGCTATAAAGTCAGCATAACAGATACCAACAGCCAATAAAGCCAAAGAGAAAGTCAAAGCTTAATTAGAAATAATTCTGGGCATGAGGGATCAGTTTGTGCTGGGATACAGTACGAACTGGCTTCTGAACATTGAACAGAGCACCAAGGATTAAAAAAAAAATAGCTTATCTACATGCTGAACTAGGAGGTTTCTCTTACATGCACCCAAACAAACCTCTCCCAACAATGACATTTTGGGGAAAAAAACCACACACAAACCAAAGCAAAACCGACAGTAGACCCTTCCCCCAAGCTGTCGGAGGTATCAGTCCAGTAGTGGACAGCACTACCTCTGCTCACAGTAGGTCAATTTTTACTGGTGGGTCCTTCTTGTCTAATCAAACTTCATGGCAATTTTCCACAGCAGAGAACTGTAGTTAATAAATATCTGCTTTCTTCCAGCACATCTATCTTCATCAACCCTGCGATCAGCTAATAAATACCTTTTTGCTTTCCATACTTCTATCCTCCATAATCTTACTCATTTTCTGGCTTCATCTCGGACATCTTGAGCAAATACAGAAATCAGGACAGACATTAACATGTTAGATGAGCTTAGGCAACTCCTGCCCAGCTGCTGTTTATTCTGAAAACCACCAATGGAAACCCCTACCGAAGAGTTATGTTATTTAAGCAGGTACTTGCTGTTTTAGCTCTCTTGATTGCTTTAGAGTAGCCTAAATAAGGACAACCACAATGTTTCAAGGAGAAAATTTATGCAGGAATGAATGGACACAGTGGGGTGGGAACTCTGGCTTGCATCAGGCATGCACCTAACAGCTTTCATCAGGGCACACGTTAAAGGTGATATTTATTTCTAGTCCTGTGAAATTTGCTAAAGATTTCACTAAAGAAAGAACAGATTCAGGAAGGATTTGTTCCACCTCCAGTTCCAGAGCAGGTACCCCAATGTTCAAATCTGCATCTGGCCCTGCTTTGCTGCTGGTATCTACAGTCTGATTATTTTTAATTCTTTCTAATCAGTGATGGTAAAAGGAAGGGCAGACCTACAATAAGGCTCACAGTTGCAACCAGAGCAAAACTATTTCCCTCAGCGGATGATGAGTGCAGCTCTTAATGTGGGGTGACTGGATCAAAGGCAGTAATTAAAGAGATCTGCATGACTGCTCCCACCACAGTGCATTTGCTCCTGGGGGGCGTGAAGGAACCAAAAGAGGAGAGAAACAGGCTGTGATCTGAGCCTTTACTAACCTGCTGCCTGCAGGACTTTAATGAACTGTATACCAACAAACCCAGGGCATGACAGAAGCTTTAACAGCTGTCACTTCTGGAAATAGACCGGGAATTTCCTTGGAGATCGAGACAGCTGGCTAATAATTTTTTATACTTCTGTGAATGACATAAACATCACACTTCATAATATATATTCACTATTTTGTCTTTTAAGCTGTCCCCCTAAACCAAAGCAAGATGCCGATCATCCACCAGCTTCCATGAGAAAATGAGAACATCCACTGTAAAGATGAATCATAATAATAACCTTCCAAAACCAATGAGTAAAAAACTGTTCTGAATGTGAGAGCAATGGAAAATTAACAGGATACTTTGCACTGAGAATCTTAACTCATAGATTCTTCAGCCAAAATGTCATTTCTAAACTCTGCTCTCTTCAGATAAGAGACACCACAGTCAAGAAAGGAAGACACTGAGGTTCAAATGGGTTCTGAAAGGAAACTGTGACCATGTCTCGTACAAATTTTGTGCATCTGGGTAACGTGCATCTTCACCTGAAGTCTTCTAAATTCTAGTACTTGACCAGACAAGAAGAAACTGTTCAGGTAAAGCTGTTAAAGGTAAAGAGTGATCTTTTTTTAACAACTTGGTGTCTGATTTTGTTTCCACCTCTCCCCAAACCAACGGCTGGGGAGCACTGGCAGTGCTCTTCAGCCTTTGACAGCAAACTGCTACAGCAGCTGGGGACCCCAGAGCTTCTGTCAGTGGGCTGCAATGAGTTATACAGGAGTTACAGTGCCCTGCAAAGTGCTCAGGCAATCACAGATTAAAAGAGGTTAAGAAAACAACTGGTATATTACAGACAAGATAAGTTCTTGTAATTAAGCATGAGACTTTATGGGATAAAGCCTATTTTCTAATTTTTTCTAGAGTGTTTTCAGACCTTTGTCGCTAATTGATCCGGGATGCAGTCAATTCTCTCTGCTATTAATACGTTCAGACATTCTGGTGAAAATGCTGTTAAGGAAAGAAATTAATGGATTATTACCAGGATTTCCAAAATGTCAGAAAAAGTTGATTACCTCAACTCGGGAACTGCTTTTGCTTGCTGTTTCTCACCATCTTGAAAAGCTGGTACTTTTTGCTCAGGTAGGTATTAGTCTGTATGTGTTTGGCTGGCTTGTGTAAGTAATTACTTTGATTTTACTCCTGTTTTTACTCCAAGATTATTGCTTCCATCCCCGTGTGTAAGTGGGGTTACTCACACAAGTGGAAGCATATGTAAAGCAGGGTGCTCTATATCATCCCTGAAAGACAAGTGGTTTCTGATGTACCAGCTCATCACTAGGAAGCCCTGTAGGTATTTAAGGTTCGATTCACACAATTCGGCTGCTCCTACTGGTCTCCCTGATCCCTTTTGGATTTTTTCAGTGCTGTCTTTTTTATACTCAAAATTTTTGAAATAATCCCATTCTTTGTTTATAAAAAGCATCTAATCTTGGGAGGAAGGGATAAAATTGTTTTCATGGCAATAAATTCTGAGTCACGCTATTTATTATGTTCTATCTAGTAACTTCACTCATATTACCTGCAAGAAAGATTGACCATGATTCACCTGTGGGTAATGATAAGAACAAAACACTAACACTGAGAGTCAGGACTTTACAGCACCTTTTTTTTTTTTTTTAAAGGCACTTACAGTGATTTTTTTCCCCCCTCACTTGAACATCCACATTCTTGAAAAGCCTGAATCAGTGTCAGAAATGATGCCAATGGTTAGTTCCTGATGCTCTGTGGCATTTACAATAGTCTCAGCGAGCAGAGATGAGCAGTTCCTGCTCTAGGGTTTCACTCTGCTCCTATGGCAGCAATGGGAAGTTGTGCTTACCTGTAGTTTTGACTCCAGGTTGTCCTGATGCCAAAAGCCCAATGAGGGCACAGGCTATGGCCGTCACCAGGCAGACAAGGACAACCAGGGTGATTTCCAGCCCACTGAAATTCCTCTTGCCCATCTAGATCCAGAGAAACACCATCGGTATAAGGAAAACACAAGTAACAGCTTTGAAAACACGTTATAAATCACGTTACTAATTTATTAAAACAGCAAAATTTAAGCTATTCAGGTTTTAAACCACATCTCTAATCCTGGGGCTTAAATAAAATACTGCAATAAATCCCCAGGATAACTCACATGGCGCAGATTACTGCAATATTACACCAGTGGACAATCACTGAGAAATGTATTTTGTCATTTTCTTCTCAGATTAACAACAGAGTTTCTTAAACGGTTCTGAAATTCCTGAAACAGAAAACAAACAAAATCCTCTCCCCTTTTATTTTTTCTTTTGATTTTTCATTTCTTCTTTAAAACAAACACAGTGTTTATTCTGTTTAATAAAGGAGGGTGTTGATTTCTTAAAAATATATTTGACAAAAACATCTGATGAGCTCTCAGTGTGTTCATGACACTTGGGAAAGGCAAGATAAGGGTAACAGGGTGGGTTCCTTATTTGCAAAGAGAAAGAATATGTCACATGTATAAGCCCATGGTACACCGGTGGCTTTTGAAATCACAGCTGAAATGAGGAGGAGCACATCAATGGAGTCAATGCCTTAAAATGCTGTGTAAAAGTCCTCTTTTCCCCCAGTATTGCTTTTTTTTGTGAGGCACAGTGGAGCAAGGTGGGCTGCGCCGAGCCAGCTACTGAGCCTGCGCTAAGAACGACACGGTACCGTTAACGGTGAACTGTGCACCAGTAATAAAACTAATTAAAACTGATCTCCAGCCTCCAGATCAATATACACTGGCAGCAGCTACTACAGTTAGCATTTGGTTAAGAACAGTTAACCTTCTAAAACAGCTTTAAATCCAGAGAATTTGGTTCTTTTGAGCTCAAGCAAGAAACTATGGGAATGCATAAGCATTACATTGGCATATCAAAACACTTTTACATATTTTAATGATGACCCAAAGGAATGAAAAATACTTTAGAAGAACCTGTATTTTTGGTGAAATAACACTTTAAATCTATTTCATCTGTTTGCCTCTCATTTCTTCCAAGTATAATCCATCTCTTTACCTGTACCTCTAGTCATGGAAATCTCACAGCCACAGGAATGAAGGAAGAGTAAAAGCAAAACTACCCCATCAACAGGCCCCAGAAGAGCAGACCCAGTACTTAGATAACCAAGTGCTTTTCAGTATGGTGATTAATAAAAGCTTTTGTAAATAACATTGTGCTATTCATATTTTCTCCATTAACATCAAAATTTACAGCCCTTTTTTAACATTATGCTTATCATTACTCCCCCAGGGATTATTGTCTGCATCTCCACTGCACATTGAAGAACATATGTCCTAACTCCAGCAGTTCCTCTCCCAAGTTCCCTTTAGCATTTTCTGAATATGTGTCGACTAGGAGGCCTAAAAAGTAAAATTCGTTTTTCTGAAAACCAGAATTTTATTAAAGTTCATGTCCTCAAGCCCTCTGCACCACCACCAGTCCTCCCCACCACCCACCCCCCAACTATAGCATTACATTTCAGTTCTTTCCTTCTCGTGGTCTCCCCCAAGACCTGAGACTTTGGAAATAAAGCTTTATAATTTATAAATATAAGTTCTGTTGTGTGATGTAGTGAGGTAAAGATGACCAGGAAGTCGGATGCACTAGAAGGAATGACATACCTTAAAGCCCCTCTGCTTCCTTCATCTGCTGCTCCTGACTGCAAAGCTCCACATCAAACCCTACGCTTTATCCTCTGCTGTTATCAGTTCATTACCCTGTTTACTAACCCATCTACCAACAGCCGGCACATACATGATTACAGGCAGATTGCAGAAACTCTTTGGACTTCATAATTACTGTGATTATTGCAGCCAAGGAATGGCTGGGTAATTAATAATATACATGATTACAGGCAGATTGCAGAAACTCTTTGGACTTCATAATTACTGTGATTATTGCAGCCAAGGAATGGCTGGTTAATTAATAATATTAAATAAGATGTATCAGATTCTGCTGAAAAGAGAAAAGCAGCCATAAAATGCCAATAAACTTATCCATGTTGTTTGACTAAACAGGTTTATTCCCTGTCTTTGTTACCAGGACCTTCAAGAAACCATCACATACTTTGTCTATCATTCTTACTTTAAGCACTGCAAGAAGCCGTTAAACATTCCTAACTGAGGAAAGAGCTATTAAATTAGCAACAGGAGAGAATCAAGTTTATGGCCATTGAAACTTTTCTAGGAATTAAATATAAATTGTTAATATTAATATAAACAGATACTAACATTAAATGTCAAAAGCGGAAAAAAGATTAACACGGAAAAGGGTTTATAGGGAAGAGGCTTCAATCGTAGTTTTACTATAAAACCTTCATATGTAACTGGGTTTTGTCTTTTTCTCACAGACAGATAGAATCTTAACATTAAATCATTATTTTCCAAAGGAAAGCTTTCAATTCACACTCTTAAAGTATTTATGAGTTATCTTCTGATAATGTAGAAATGGCTGTTCTCAGTGGCTGTGCCACTTGTGTTTTTTGAGCTGTTCACAAATTTATCCAGTTTCCTCAATATCTCACCTCAGACTGTGAAGTGCAGGAATGAGATGTGTCCTTCCTGAGCACAAAGGGAATTGTCCTCTTTTCCTTAGTCAGCACTTAAAAGAGAGAGAATCAATCAGACATACAGAGCACTGAGGCTCTCCTGTGACTATCCATCTTCACACAAATCAATGCCCCCACTTTCAGTGACACTGGTTTTGAAATGCAGCCCATTATCTCGTTCACCCCTCCATTTCATTGTAACATCATGTGTGTCCGCATGGGTGTGAGTAAGCTCTGGAAAGGTAATTCTAACATCCCTCTCCGTATTGCTAAATACGCTGCTTTATGAATGCCTAGTGGGAAATATCAATTTCAGGTGGGTTATGAAGATCCCAATGGTTTGGGAGACTGGGGAGGGTGTGGGTTTGTTTGCGGTTTAGTTTTTTTTATGTATTTGTTTTCTCAGGTTTATATCTTCATTTAACTGTTCCAGGAAAGCATATGGCCATGTGTTTCGTTTAAACACGTCTGCAATCACCCCAGCATCAATACACCCATTTGCTTAAGTGCTTTCCTGAAATCATGGTGCTACAAACATACATTATCAATCACCTAGTGAACATTTTCTGTGCAACTCGAGAGCATAAAAGCACTGAACAAAGAGGTCTCACAAGAGGGTTAACCAGCGGGTTGCGTAGCCAAGTCATTAGTCTACAAAGGACGTCAACAACAGGGCTCTCAGGTCGAGATGGGGTATTGAACTCCAAGGAGGAGGAATGGGGAAGGCTCTTCAGGTGGGGACTGAGAGACCATAAAGACGACCAAGAACTCTATTAAACTAAGAGCTGAAACAGCATGGTCTCTACTGTCTCCTACTTTGGTTTCCAGGAATTAAGAGCTGATTTATTTGACAGCTGGTAAGCAGAATTACTTGAAGCCCAGGAGTACAGGCTAGACTGTAGAGAGCAGCGAAGGAAAATGAGCTGGGGAATTAGGTACTGTTAAAAATGTAATAATTTCAGAAGAGAGATTTCTCTTAGTTTTTAACAGGTCCATTTTTAATTAAATCTAATACAAGTAGAAAAACCTGTTAGCTGGTCATAGTTAGCTCCCTGCTTGTATTCATTCAGGCAGCTGTGCTAATAATTGAGTTTTCAGCTAAGCAACCACAACAGGGAAAAGAAATAGCTTCTAGGTTTTCTACAGTTTCACAAGATTTGTTTTTTCACTGTTTTAGTATCAAACATCCACTTGAAGTTACAGTTTGGAGCCCTTAATTCTTGCAAGAAACTGCTTGTGGATTACCACTCCAGTCAGGAACATAATCATTAGCTTTACAGAACCTGCATACAGTGACTAATAACTTCTGGAGAGAAAAGAAATATTCTAGTTGGGGAAAAGTTTAGTAATTGTGTCAAATCAACATTTTGGTAAGAGTCACAGATCCTACATGATATGATTGAACAGGTTCTTGGCAGCAGAGCTACAGCAGGAGTCTCCTGCCATAAGTCAGTTTATACTGGTGATGAATTTGCTCCCAAGAATTTCAGGACATGTTGACAAGCAAATGAGGCAGATCCATGCAAGCAGAAAACTGGTCCAAATTCAGTACAGCTCTTAGAGGGCTCCTGAAAACCCCTTGATAAAATTCCACCATCAAGTAACAAGCAGATCATATGGATGTTACTCCTGCCCCCAAAATCTTCCTCTTTGACACTTATATCACAGAAGATTTGTTCCAGTTAAAAAAAACAACAACCCAACCTTTCAAAAATAGAAGCACTGCTCCTCTTCACACTAAAAAAGATCAGGCTTTAGAAACTCCATTAGAACGATCCCAGCCCATAGAGAGCTAAGAGAAACTAACTGCACTCTCTCCATCCTTACATTCATCTGGAGAGAAGGGTGGGTGCTTTCAGGGTTTTCTCTCTATTTTACATAAACAGTGAATAAAATGCTAAAACAGAGGTTGAAGATTGGGACTAGTCATTGCATGTGCTCTCTGGCTTGATTATCTTTGAATTATTAAACTACCCTGGCACTGCTAAACTGGAGCAAAGGAAAATTTAGGTTGATACCTCTTCTGCTTTACGGATTGCACCTTATTTTCCTTATCACATGAGTAAATGGAAGCCCAGATAAAGTCCTCAAACCTTTCCAGGACACTATCAAGAATGTCAGGTGTGATGAGTGTGATTCTTCAGCATGAAGAAGGTTCAGCGCACACCTTAATCAGTTCTTTAGCACTCTAAGACCACAGTGAACATCTGGAATAATGTGATTCACAGAACAGCCTTGTCTGCTGCACCAGCTCCCTTCCAGGTCTCTACTAGCACCTGTGAGCTCAATAAGGAGATAGACTACAAAGAAAACACCTTCAGAAAGTTCATTAATGGCTACAACAAAGTACGCACTTGCCACATCATAGCCATCTTTTTCCCCTTTTAACCATCAGTAAACAGTGTCCAGAATAGACTTGAAAACCAGTGTGAGACAGCTTTTTTATCATAATTTCTAGACAGAAGCCTTACCAAAGCTCCCTGGGAAGTTTTTTACTGCAGCGCCAAGTCTAAGCATGAAGGCACACTGTTGTTCAGCTTTACAACATGTTACAGGCTGCTGAGGACACAGGAGATTCCTGTGGCTAGGAAAAAACCCAGCTGTGAATTAATTTTAAGGAGAAACTGAGCACGAAAACTCCTCATGGAAAAAATAAGAATAAAAAATACATACTTGCCCTGGAGTCACCTTCAGACACCAAACTGAGATTAATGCAAACCTAGCCAAGCAAGATGAAGAACTGGAAAGCCTCACAAATGCATTGCGAACACCACCCCCTCCCCACCCCCCGCAAAGAGGCTCTGGAGAGAATTAATTTGAATTCAAAGTTGTCTCTTTTTTCCCAATGCACCTCACAGTTCAAGATCAGATACTGTGAGCTTGGTCTCAGACAAAGAGTACTTTTCATTTTATAGCAATTGACAGCCAAAAGATTTTGATTTTGTTTACTAAGCAGATACAGAAATAACATCAGTCGAATAATTTCATTGTCACGGAAAAGTAGAACATGTTTGAAGTTCAAAGTATGTGTAGTTTCTGTAGATAAATAGGTTTCTGTGCCTAGACCACAGGCCTTTATACTCATTTGATAACACTTTTGAGCCAGCAAATGATGGCAGAGGTAATAACAGGATTTGATTTTAGACTGTGTTCATTTATGAATTTATTTGGTCAAGTTAGAGACTAGTACATGCCATGATAGTGATCACATTGATAAGAATTCCAACTGAACATGCACAGAGAGGAAGAAATTTTGCAGCACTTAGTGCAAATGAGGAAACTACTTGTTGTGACTCTCTAAAACACAGCAATCAGTGCTGGAAGTTGTACTGCATCGAGTGCCTTCTCAGGTGCCTGGGGTGGTTCAGTTAAGACCTGACATCAGAAAAGATGTTATAACAAGGTTTCTAGAAAACCTGAAACCCTCTCATTCTTTTTTTTATAGCTAGTGAACACAAAAAGCAGGAACAGAGGTGTCTGGCGTGGAAGTGTCGTGATGGTTTGAACCATAATCCTTCATATAAGTCACTTGATTATGTTGGCAAATTAATGACTGCGGTTCTTCAGGATAGCAAATGGTAGAGCCAAATCTTATGTATTGCCAATATTTATTACCTATCTTTTCAGCTGAGAAAGGAATGCCAAGATTGCTTGAGAAACATTCTGTCTTCGGCCATTCATGCATCAGGATACGGAAATATTAAAATGTGTTTGACACCACTATCTGATGAAAATCTATTGTCTGCTTTTTTTATTTTTCAGCTGTAAAAGAAAAAGCATTAAGGATATTAAAAAAATGCAAACTGTCCTCCAAGCAAGTGATTTGGGCCTGTCATTTGTGGCTGTCAATGTTAACTTCAGGATAAGCTTTACTGCCTATAAACAAAGGAGAAAAAGGAGAATTAATATTTACTTCCAGCTCATTGCAGGCTCCTGTTAGTGTGTAAAATTCAAAAACATACCTCCCGAAACCCTCAGCTACTTCCTCACAGCTCTGCCCTGCCATCCCAGGGGTGCTGCAAAGGGGACAGCATTGCCCATGTCCTCAGGGAAGCTCTGGGCTGCTGCAGCATGTTCACACCGAAGCCTGCTGAGGATGGAGCTTGGCAGTGTGTTAGATCTAAATTGTTCATGAGGCACATTGTAAGCTGACAGACTAAGCCCATTGTGGGTACTTGTTTTGGAGTCTTTTTGCTGGGAACAGCTCTTCAGTTTTACTCAAGTCTTCACTCTGTCAAGTTTTTCAGCTTTGTGATTTTTTTTCATGTTCCTTCCTATCTAAAAATGTACCAGCAGAAAGGAATCCTCACTTCTGCTAGCAGCTCTAGAGACATCAGGGGCATCTTCTGACCATGGACACATCAAGCTTACCATTCAAGTTACAGTTTATTGCTTTGAATAAAAAGTGTATTGCTTCATATGAAACCTAATTGGTGAAAAACTGAAGAACTGGTTTCAGGAAACAAATGCATGTATCAGCTATTAAACCTCTTTAAAAAGAGAGTCTTCCCCCGATACCTTACACAAGAGGGAAAACTGTCTCTTAAACCTCCAAAAGCATGGCATTAGTTTTTTTTGCCTTTGAGGAATTAATAAATTCACATATGTATGTGCTTAAAGCATGTATGGTCTAATAATCCAACCTCAGGCAAAAGAGTCTTGGATTTCAGAGCCCAAATCACACCAGTCTGTATTTAGGTTGTCAAAATGCCCACTAACATAAAATAAATATTTATACGACTACCTCCTTGTGCCAGTTTGACGACACATATGCACAAACCACTAGGAAGCCAAAGAGCCTGCCAGCTCCAAAGAGTCTTGAGTCATACATCAGGCAGGTCCAAAATAGCAATTGATATATTTTCTAATGCTATTAAAAAAGTAAAGTAACTGGGGACTCACTCTTTCTTGGCTTGTGAACTTACATATCTATTTTCTTTTTTTACTCTTTCTTGCAACCAGGAAGGCCAGAAATTTTAGGTAGTACTTTTAAATGAATGTTAATATCTTCATCTGAAGAATATTTTAAAAAAATGATACCAAGTAGTTTAAGGTGAAATTACAGAGCTGCAATACCGACAGTAACCTAAAAGCAATAAAAAACCTCCCACTAGTAAAGAACACTCAAAACACACCTGGTCCTAACTCCATTATATGCAATTCCAAACCTATTACATTTTTCCCCCTCATGTCATTATTGAACAAAAGCTAAAATGACAGATTGTCTCCCAGCTTTTGGAGGCAGGAGAACATAATTCTGAAAGTAGCTGCTTAATGAAATCAGTGTTGTGACCCTTTGCATTTTTTTGTCATCAAAGCTTGTCTGCTGACTGTTTCCATGACTTTCCTTGTCCTTGCTGCAGATGGTCTTCCAGCCAACGCCTGTGCTTCTTGCTGCTACTGAGCAGGAAACAAAGCAAAGCCACCATTATTATATACTGATTCCTTGCCAGCTTTTCACTTTTTTTTTTTCCAGACAGTTTATTACATTTTATTATTCAGCTTTGTGTTTCTTTCCAGTAATAATAATAGATGCTCAGTGTAAGAAAACAAAAGGATTAAAGGCTTAGGAGCTTTTTAAAGGAAGGGTGAATATTTAATATTCACATATTTGTAACGATAACTGGAAGATGTGAATAACATCAGTGCCAAAAGTCTGATTTCCTTACACCTGGGTTTCTATATGTAATTCAGGAACCACTCAGCAGGCAGGCTGCTCTGTGTAAGTGACGTGAGGGCTCACTCAGGCCACATGGATCAGCTCATACTTATGCCATTCAAGATGTGGAAACCCTCAAAGACATGCGACCTGCATTAGCATAGTCCCCTCCACGTCATTTAACCTAGACAGTGACCGCTAAACCGTAGCCTTGCGCCTAGTGGAAATGTTTGCATCACTGTGATGAAGTATTAAAATCCTGAAATGTTAACTAACACCCTTAGATGCTTTGGCTTCACACACACATTCCTCACAAATCCTTGAAGATTTTGATCATGCTGTTTCAAGCCTTTCTCTCTAAACACAACAGCTGGGAGCTGCTTTTTTTTTTTTTAATGGTATTTATGCACTCCCTTGTAGTCTCAAGTGGGAGTCTGAATGAAAACATCAAACAGTGCCAGACTTTGAACAAAACTTTGGGGGCCAGCAAGGCTGCAAGTGTTGTTGTGCAGGTGCTGTACATCACACCTCCGACAGCCCACGATGCAGAGGGAGTTGTACTAACACCCACTGCTGAGAAACCTCAGCCTTCCACTCGTGCTAACCAGTAAGCATGATTTTGCTTAACTGAACTGCTTTCCACTCGCTGAAGACCTGGGGGAGACAGTTCCTATGGATTTTCCCTTTTCCAGACATCCCTATTAGAAAATGAGCTTCATTGGCGCACTTACCTTCCCTGATTCCTAAGCAAGTTGAGACAGAAGCAGCGAACAATAAAGGTAGATGGTGCAAAGCGTTTGCTGGTCTCCCTCAATAATCATTTCTTGACTCTGGTCACACCATGGGTACAGCAAACACCACAAAAGCCCAGTCAAGATACAGTAGCTGAAAACTGTTAGAAGCGGCTCCAGAAGTCAGGTTCAATTTTAACATGTTCAAGGATGATACAAACACTCTGCACCTTCCCTCTTCATCTTGAGGTATTAACACCATCACTAATTAACCAGAAGACTCATGTAGCTCACAGCTCATTTGAGGTTCTTTAACACCACTGCTACAGCAAGGATCAGCACCATAAATTTTTGCATTGCTCCATCCCATTAATATACAGGGTTTTGAAGTTTTTTCTCACTTGTCCTTAAGATGTGTTTACACTCTCCACATGACAAATCTCCCAGAACAAGTCTATTACCTTGTGGCCACTTTATTTCCACTCTAAGACACTCTCTCATACAGTCTCCCCTCCTATAAACGCGACCACAAAATCACGAGTCCAAACTGCACTATTTGCAAGGCAAATCATTTTAACACTCAATTCCTTGACTCAGGCTCTTACCATTACTTAATATAATCAAACAGAGGGGAAAATATCTTAGTGACTCAGTCTGGGGTAGAAAGCTCCTAGACCAGGCAATCCTCTCCTCTGATGGCTGCTGCGAGAGCAAAGCTCCCAGTCTAGCCTGCACTAAATGGGCTTGACACTTGAGTGACCCCACGGTGCACAGGAGAGCTTGAACAGAGTCATGATCTACAGAAAATCAGACATTCCATGGCCCACAAGATCAGCAGTAGGCAGTGGCTTTTGAAAAAAAAAAAAGGCAGAATGCAGGGTTTGGTTAGGATAGAGTTAATTTTCTTCATAGCAGGTGGTTTGGGGCAATGTTTTGGATTTGTGCTGAAAACCGTGTTCATAGCACAGGCATCAGGAGAGCAGCAAACAGAGCTGGCAATTATTTTCCTGGTGGCCAGTAGACAGGAAGCACCCTGGGCAATCCACTTTAAATTACCAGAACAGCAGCAGCACCTCTGTGGGAACTTAGTTACCCTCACAGTTACTCCTGCTTCTTTATCCATCCTTCCTTAAAACCAGGGTTCGATCTTTTATTAACTCCAGATTCAACAATGCGTCACTCACATTCACAGAAAACTTTGCTCCAAGGAAGGAATAGCTTTACTACTGCTGTTACCTTGTTTGCTACCATCAGATAAATTACTCTTGAATATATGAGCCAAGATGTCTTTCGAAAGCAGAGGTTATCACAGAATCCTTGTTTCAGCTGTGGCATTACTCAAAAAGCTTGGTTTTGTGCTGGATGCCCCACTGCTCCCAATGAAATATTATGCTAATGCCTGAAGAGACATATTTCCGTAACAGGGTTCTAGAACGTTGCTTAAATTCCTTAGGAAATGTATGACTATATATAATTTTTTTCTTTGAACTGCTATCTGTTTCCAGCAGAGCTTCCAAAATATCCTGGAAGCCCTTCAGGTTAAAATGATTAAAAATAATTTAAAAATCATCATAATTAAAAATTATTAAATCACCATTGAAATGAGCCTATTTATATTTTTATCACACCCAAACATTGACCAAATTTTCATTCATTCTTTTCACATTGAAATTGATATTAAGCCAGTGGGACCTGACCCTCGAACCAAGCCTGGAAGAGAACTCCACAGATAATCCCTCTTCCCAACTTTAAGGCAAAAAGCAGAGGAGATTTAAAACACTCATTTATGGGAATGAAGGTTTCTACATAGCACCAGCACTGTACTTGAGAGGGTGGTAGCTGGAAAAGACTCCCACGTTGTCTGAGCCTTTGACTAAGCAGCAGGTTTTGTGCTATCAGTGTAAAACCACTGATTCTGGAAAGAAAAGGTATCATCAGCACAACTGCCCCATGGCATCGGCTGTTTCAAACACACCTCCTGTACAAGGGTATTTACTACATTTATCTGCTACGTCTGTACTTTCAGAACTGCTACTTTTATTTTCATGGACAGGATCCATAACACCAGTTCCTTTGTCTTGTTATTACTAAAAGGAAGAGGAAGGGTGTGTCAACATTTAGCATCACGATGTCTTCTGTGGTGGCAACGTCTTGCTTTGGGCCTCGGTGGAAATAGTCACACAAAAACAAGATCCTGATGTGTTTCAGAGCAAATGCATTTTCACTTGAAAAAAACCATTCTTTCATTTGGTTTTACAGGTTATTCAGAATAAAATAACTTCTGTCAGCCTCTCAGTGCTGACAGCATCTTGAGGAAGACATAACTGTTGATCAGCATGGGTCAGACAAAGATCACATCTTCTAAATCCTGGGCTGTAAACTTAAAATCCCCAGATGCAAATACAGGTACATGAGAGGCAGGTTGCGTGGAGAAAATACAGGGAGAGAAGTAGAGTGAATCAAATAGAATTGAAGGAAAATCCTAATGACATGGAGAAAAACAGAGGAGAAGGTACAGCATCATTCCAAACAGAGGCTTGCTATATATGGCAGAGTTTTGATACCTCTAGTACAAATACAGAATAGCTTTAAATTAAATAAAATCCACAATACAGCCAAATACAATGAATTCTGCACAACCTTTCCCTTCTCTAATGAGAATTTAAATCCTGATTTGGATCACAAATATATAAAAAATGTTATGAAGTTATCCCACATCTCCCTTAACCTTTCAAATCAGTTAAAATACTGAGGTAGAAGAATATTTTCATTGATGGCAAGGACCCAGAGGGAGTTACTCAACCAGGTGTGATTGTCACAGTAGAGTTTAAAAAGATTTTATTCAGTTTTACTGTTTGCACCAAACAAGCCCCATCCTGGTGATCACCCAGTAAACACACCTGGCTTTTGGGTGTGTTTGTTTTGATAAAATAAGTTCCTAGAATGCCAGAATTCTCTCCCACACAATATCAATCTTCATGTTTTACCTGAAATCACTAGCACTGTCAGCACCTTCACATTTCAGGGAAGCTCATAACTCCACAGCTGCCACTACAGTCTTCAGCTGCCTCCATGTCAAAAGGTGGGCATTGCTAGATAACTCAGCAAGGGTCACCTCAAGGAGGACCTGATCATGCATTTCCATCACCTGGTAGTGGAAACAGGTCACTGGAAGGAACAACACAGCCCATTGAATGCTCTTCTATGAAACTGCAGCAAACAAGCATTCATGCAGCTGTATTCTAAACATCCACAACAGTCTTCTAGCCTGGAAAAGCTACAGTGTGCCACAGGTGGAGAACTCAAAGCTGTCCACCAACCTCCAGGTCCTACAGCAGCCAGAAACATGGTGGGTTGAACAGCCCATATGAGACCACTGAGCAACTTCCCCTCTAGCACCTTCTGATTTCAGGAGAAACCTGGAGCTCAAGGACTTTGTACCTGGTCACCTCTGGTCAAGATACAATATGGAGCATGCCCTGGTGGTGGGTTTTTATGTGCATGCTGATTGGCTGCCAGGCAAACTGCAATCTGATTGGCTAGGAATCAGGTGTGTATCAATTTACTGCTCACCTGCAGCTACTACAGACCAGAAGCCCAGGCACAGGGTCTGGGGAGTGGTACAGATTGTGAAAGAAAGCTTAAAAAGGAAAAAAAAAAATAAAGTCAATGATGCTCAGTATCTTTCACTTCTAAAGCATATTGCTTAAACAAGAAATGGGAGAAAGGGCAGGAAATACTTAATATTTCATCTGACCTAGTTATTTACCGAGTTGATGTTTGAAAAGACTATTGGGAGGAAAAATTATTCCATCACTTGTTATTCCTGACTTGTTTTGTCCCTTGTTTTGCCCAGGATTGCAGGCTGCAGCCCCCTGAAGCTGGCAGTACAACCACAAATGAGATGATGTCTTAGGCACTCTGGTGACCTGTGCTTGATATCCCCCCTTCCTGGAAAGATGATGCAGTAGGTGGTTCCCGTCAGCTGTGTGCCCCTGGCCCGCGGTGCCCTTGCTCACGCATGGTGCTCCTGATACTGCATGAGTCTGCTTGATTTTCAGAGCTGCTGTAGCTCCTTTCAGTGACCAAGGACTTACTTACTGCTGCAGCTTAATCTCTACAGAAACAACCCCATGTCAGAAACGTTCTGAGGTGATGCTAGACTAAATGAGACATGTCACTAACCTCCTGCCTGTCATCATCCCTACCTCTGGCACAAAGAGGGCTTAGCCTTGTCGTCAGCCTTACTATTTGCTCCAGGTGAGGGTTCAGGGATTTCTCATACCTTCAGCTCTCACTGTTTGTATTGGAGCTTTCAGGTGTCTTAACAGCTTTCAGAAAGCTGCTTTTCACCCACCCAGGGAGCAGCCACACTTTGTAATATCGCTCCTGCAGGCACGGCTCTTGCTCTGGAGTTGAGTGACCTGGCCCTGAACTGGGGACATTGATGGATCTTTTTGTTTTCTTTAGTTGCTGTTTTCTCATCCCTTTCTTCCTTCCACAATAAATGAAGCAAGTGAAAAATTGCCTTCCTTGGAGTGAGGTGAAATCAGCACATTGGATTTATTGGTGGCTTGCTCAGCTGAAAGCCCCCAATGTGCACAGAGGAAAAGTGCTTGTAGCCTATCCTGTCCTGAAGCGCTACGGCTGCTGGGGGAAACTGCACCACCAAACCAATTCAGATGGAAATGATGACATTTTAAAACATTTGAGCACTCAATTGTTTGCCTTGAAACTACTTTAATGAAACAAAGAACAAACAAATTCACTATTGTTAGTTTGCAATAACCCAGCAGGCTGAGAATTGGCACCAGCACATGGCAGAAAGCACAGCAGGGGGGCCAGATGCCTGGACCCTGCCTTGAGAAGGTGGGTTTGAACATGCCGGGACAGTTCGGGTGCTGTTCCCACCTTCAGCCTGTGCGATCGCTGCCAAAAGGCATTGATTGGCACCAAATGATGATGATGTGGATACTTGGACAGGAGGGATTTGACCAAGGTCAACTATTCTAGTCACACAGAGAAAGAACAAGAACGTTTTGACCAATCTTAAACTAAAATTAAACTCCAAAAAGGTGTTAAAAGGCCCAATTAACATGAATATTGCTCTGAAAGAAGAAAGCATTGTGAAATCGCAAATTTTTTTCGACAAGGAACTGTTGGCTTTTAGCATGTAATTTTTCCTATCTCAAGACTCAAGACACTTCTTTCTAATTTTATAAACCAAATCCTACCCCAAGAGTGACAGTAAACACACTGTCAGAATGGAGAGAGCGTGCCTGATCCATATACATTTCTTGAATTTACCTTGCCTGTACCAACAGTTGAGATGGAGAATCATTGGGAACATGGGCCAAAACCACCTTGTTTTCTCTCATGTGAAATGACATCCAGGAGTCAGTACCAAACCTTTTCCTCAGCAATTCCAGTCTTAGCTGCTTTTCTTTTACGTGGGTGTTCCCCTTGGCCCAGCTCATAGTTTTGCTTGTACAGTGCTAATCTCTTGGTGGGGTTGCTGTAGTCCAACCTAAGCAGTCATGGTCACCCATGCAGGGTGGGATGGGACTGTTATCCTTGAGGTTCATACCTGCCTTTCTGCTGTTAACTCTAGTGTCTCTAAATTTGGTCTCTGCTCCTTGATGAGGAATGGTTGATGAGGAATGTGCTTCACTCAGTCTGAGAGCTGGCAGAACCTCCTCAAGGATGGATGTTGCCACGATGTGCAGGAGCTACATCTTCTGGCTTTACCAGGTCTCGGGGCATTGCAGCAATTGCTGAAAAAGGAAGAGTTTCCTCACCCTGACTGCTTGTGCGTGTAGTTTGGAACACGAACCGTCTCTTCCCCTGAAGGAGCTGCTGTTGGTAGTAAGATGAGTAACCAAGCTGTGCTTAGAGACTTGAAGGAACATCAAATCTGCTTCTCAGTTGGCATTTTACGCATTTGAAAATAAGGAAAAACAGCAGATGCACACTCTATGGCCTAAGGTTTTGGAGCTATTTCTGTTGATTTAACAAGTCGCTGCTTGGTCAGCTATTGCTGTAAGTAATGAGCTAGATCCATCTTTCAAGTACATACTTTCACTGTTCAGAAAAGAATATGCACTTTAATGACAACATTGCTGGAGATCTATTTTGTTAATTACCATAACTCTTCAGTACCTATTAGGGATGTTTGCCCCTGCCAGAATAAATAAATCAATTGATAGCAAATGCCTATAGTTGGAGCTAACATTACTGAAACGAAATACTGTCAGTTCGGAAAGAATGAGGTTCTTGCTTCCTCTTCAAATAAAAATGTATCACATCTTCTGATTAAAAAGGAGTAAAAAGAAATGTACTAAAATGTTGGCAACACGAGTCTTGGATGAATCAGTCAGCTGTCATCAGAAGGACTTCTGCTGCGTGTCCTTCCTAGACAGCAGGTCCTCTCTCAACAAAAGCCAGATAAAGCCAGGAAGACCTTCAGACAACAGCAACCTTGGCTGAGACACTGGAGATTCAATTTTGGGAGAATTTCCCTGCCTGTCTCAATGTTTTACGGTTCTCTGTCTGGGTTCAGATATCCAGTCTGAAGCTGTGGCCTAGAAACTAAAGAAATCTTTTAGGCTTCTTTGGGCGTTTTGGGGTACCCAAAATGTCATTGCTGGAAATGAAAAACCTGTCTCAATCCATCTGTACTTGCACTGATTCTCCACAAATGGAGTGTTTTGCTGAGTTAAATATTTGATGTTTGCACTTTGGATTCTCATTTCCATTCAGTTTTGTGCTTGTGCGGTACTTGCACAAAATTCAAAGAGTTCTTAAGAAAATTACTGTCTGTACTTAAATACAGAATATGCTTTCTTAAACATATAATTTAAAGCAAGATATTTCCTACAAGTGCATTGAAATCCATGTGCTCAAACTCAAGGCTAGTTCCCCATCACATTTCAACTTTGTGTTAAAGACACTTTCTAATTAAGAATGTGTCTTCTATTATGTTCTACCATACATGAAAACTGGAGCTTTTGGGGTGTCATTTGCTTAAGAATGGAAAGGGGGGGAAAATTGACAATAAATAATACCTAAATAACTCCAGTCTGAAGAGTGGAGAAAAAGGGCCTCTGGAATTGTAGCTTCTGATTCACCAGCTACAACAAACAATTCGTTCATGTCACTTGGGAGAGATGTAGCTGGAAAATTTCATGTATTCCTGACCTTTGGTTCATAAGAAAGTAAGCCTTTATCTCACATACTCTGGAAAATACATAGTGTCTCCATAGAAAAACAGAAAAAAGGACTGATTAGGAGACATGGAGGAGAGCTCCACTGAGAACTTGAGATCTGCAGGTAGCTCCACCAGTGATAAAACTGGTAAACCACTCAGTGAAGAAAAGACTCAGATTTTCCTGTGTACTAGTGCTATCATCAAAGAGACATCACCAGCAGAAGATTTAGCATATAGTTTCGTCAGTATAATTTTCAAGTGGGAGAGATCTCCTAACTCGCATCTATTTATGGCTAAACACAGTGGAACACGTGTTTTTTTCCAAGGAAAATGTTAAACAACAATACAGGGGTGTAAATGTAGTGAGCATTGGATGTAACCAAGACTGTACACTGGGAATTTTCTCCTGCTTTGCATCAAAGTCACATCTTCTGCAAATGAACATCAAAGTAATTCAGCTCGTTATGGTGGTGTTTGAGTGAAGTCAGCCTGCTACAGCTCTGTAAATTAAAATGAAATATCCGTTAGCGTTTTTATTGACTGCATTACAATTACGTTATATGTGATCCCATGGAGAGACGTGTTTGAGGAGGTGCAAAAGATGTCTATCTTAAAAAGACAAGGGGTTGGTATTACTGTCTTGTTAGGATGTTTGACAGATAATGAAATTACCAGAGGTAGAGAACTTTAAGGAGAGCCCACAGTGAGGTCCTGGAGACACTAACATAGGACTCAATTGGTACGATCCAGTATTTCCTTTTGTTAGACAAAATGCCCAGTCGGGGACTTCATGAAACTGTGACCAATCTCATAGAGGACAAGGAGCAGAACTTGGATCACTGTGGTTCTATTTACAGATTATATTTTTAACAGATTCTGATCTTTCTGGAGAAGAGTTCAAGACCACTCCCAGATGTTTTGAGGTCCTGAGGACATCTGCAAAACATTTGTTATATGTTATGTTTTATATTTTCTTATGTATAAAATCGTTAGTTTTATTTATACATTTTAATACATTGTTCACTTATAAAAATGAGTGAATTTTGAGAACTTTTTGTTTGATTGAAAACTGTTTCACTGCTGCTGAAATAGTCTGGGGTTTGTGTGGTTCCTTTTCCTGAAACAGCACCTCTGTTTTTTATATATACATAAAGATATATACATACATATATATATCTTTATATACATCCATAAAAATATATATCTTCATATATTAAGCATCTTTTTATATATAGCATCTTTATGTATTTTTTCAGTTTAGTTCCAGAAGTTCATCAATAAACAAGCACAAGACTTACGCATCGATACGGGTGGAGATTCTCACACAGCAAGATACAACTGACTCGTAATCAAGACCTGGCAGTAACAGCCTTCACTTGGCCATTTTGTGATCTTGTTCTTAATTTATGATTTGAAAATCAACATAAAACTGTAAATAACAAGCATGACTCATTTCATAGGCATGTTCACTGAAATAGTTTTTAAATACTTGCTATTTTATGCTTCTATTTCCTGGAGATATTTAGAGAAGTAATTAGAACTAATTAGAATTAGGAAGATGCAAAGCTACAACTTTTATTAATAATGCAAGAAACTGTGACATCCAACAACATATGCAGGGTTACTCCAAGCGTCCAAGCACTCCAAAAGTACTCTATGTGTTTTACATTAATATTATTTCCTTGAAAGCTTTAATATTCTGGATTTTCAGCCGATCATGTTCTGTCAAATTTTTACTAAAAACTCAGATAGAAAACAAGCAGCTGTGTAAACTTTGCATGAACTAAATGGTTTTTTGTTTTTTCCTCTCTATTTGTGCATTTTTCTGTTGAATACCTGCTTTGCATTACTATATATTCTTTATTCTAGTCACTGAAATATAACCGTCGTGATCCATCAATACAGCGACAGTCTCTTAGATGCTCTGATGGCTTAGTTACCCCACTGGAAATGCAGATCATGCATGAATCCCCATCATCTACTGAGATTTTCCAAGCCTGCAGATGGGAAGTTCTGTCGAATAATAACTAAATACAATTACAAAAGAGACAAAAACAACTGGAACCTGACCTTTAGGATTGCAAGTTTTTAAAACACTGCTGGTAATTTTGAGGTTTTTTTGCCTTCATAACTTCTGTGAATTTTTTCAGGAGGCACATGCACAATCTGGCACATGATGATAAAACAGTGAGCGAGTCCACCAGGAAATCATCTCAGTGCTTTTCTGAATACTGGAAACTGCTTTACTGGCTGTAAAGAAACTTAACTGCACCGAGAGGATTCTGCTTACATCCTGGTTCTATAAGCTGCAGTCGGATTTTGCTTTGCCAGGGCTTTTTATGTCCACAGGGATGTGCCCTCCCAAATGTACGCAAGAAGCCATGCCCCAGAGAAGCAATAAGCTGAAGAATGTCTCTCGGCTCGTAACCCTACCCTGAAGTGGTTATTGTTTCTCAAATAAGCATAAAAAGGAAATGCATCACATTTTTGTTCCTCTTTTCTGCAACCTTGAGTTCAAATTCACTTGTTCAAAATATTTAAAATAAACCACGATTATCCAAACTACCTTCTAGCTTAATTTCATTCAGTGTTTACTGATGATGCAAGCTGACATTCCCAGTAACCCAGGACTAAGTTTAGCCTCCAAACATGCGTGTTGTGTGCGGTTTTATCAGCATCCCCTGCAGACGTGCGTTTGCCTTGACTTAGAGGGATGTTCTCTGATGCACACGCGGTTTCTACGATACTGGAACAAAGAAGATCATCTGTGGCAGCACCTCCAGGCTCCGGTGCAGATCTGGATGTGCAGCGCTGCTGCCTGCCAGCCGTGCTCCCCCATCCCTCGGCACTGTGGGCGCCTGTGCTAGCCCCAGCCCTTCTCTTTGGCACCTAGAGAATGTGCTGGTGCTCCAGAGGTACATCCCACGGGGTATCTTACAGGTGGGAAAGCTCAGGCGGAAACGTTGGCCCAAATACCAATTTCACCCCAGGTGGGAGGGAATTGTTTTCACATCTATCTAATTTTAGACTGAAGAGCAGGGATTTTTTATGTCCAGCTATTGCACTTGAACACACAACACCGACGTTTTCTCAACCCCCCCGAAGACAGGTTCAGTTATTAATCAGATCCAAAACATCATTCCTTTTTTAATTTCTTCTCACTCCAGGTGGCAGCACATGGTTTGGAATAGAAACCGCCATCCTCATCCTCACTGTGTTTACTGGTGGGTGTTTCCCAGCATTTCTGCAGAGCTGCCATGGCCACAGTGTCACCAGTCACCTCTCGAGCCTCTCCCTCCCTATTGCCCGTTTCTGTACCTCTGCTGTTTGGCAATTCTCAGGCCTATGGTATTTCTGTATCTGGCTCTTGAGGACTGGTGGGTTCCCTTCAGAGCAGATGTCACTAAATCCCAGCACTCCTCTGTGGTTTAAAAAGGGTGTAACAGCTTTCTGTAGATCAGGAGAGGGAGACATCCAAAAGCTACGGGCTGATACAGACTAAGACCTAAATCTCCAAATTGAAGTACTCTGCCCCAGCTTGGGCCAAGGTGCTGTCTCACTGTTTTTCTTCTTACAAAACATCTTTATTCCTATTTGCAGACTTAAAGCAAAGAGATGAGCTATTGACTACCAGCAAGTCAGTAGCTGGGATAGTAAATAAATCTTCCCTGCCATAGAGCTGCCTCTGAAATGAGATACTGAAGAGGCCACGTCCCTCATTACTTCGTGTGGGTTCATATATAATTTATGAATCTACACTGCATGTGTTTGGAGTTGTAAATGTGATCTGCATCGGTATTTGACATAAGGCATGCAAGGGGCAGTTCCCAATAACGCTGTCACTCGTTGATGTGCAGAGTTACAGTAAATAATGTTTAACGTGAAGAATGTCGTGTCATAATAAACACTGCAGTGGGCTAAGGCTGCTTATAATGAGAATGCTGAGACAAGTAGCAATGAGGTGCGTTGAGCGGGAGCTACATCAAGGACTGGGGACCAGGGGTCATGGGGTCTTGCAGGCTCCCAACTTCTTGCTATTGCTAAAAAGACACTTAAGGTAAAACACTACAATAAAATAGCTTTTATACTTCTGTTACAACAAATCTCAAGAGCTCTGTCTAGATAAAATAATATTCACTCCAATGAAGTTATTCAGGAGCGGCTCCAGGTAATCCAAGCTGATTAATCCAACAAAAACAGGAACATAAGTCACACACCAGTAAAGGTGAACACAGTGTCCCACCCAGGGCTATTTCTCACCAGATTCAGAGACTGGCCTCAGCATTCTGTCCATCTTCTTAAACCCAAACAGGAGCACTAAGCAAGAGCCTGGTCGTTTCTTTTAGAGTGTACTTGTGTATCGAGGCATGTGGGATACCAGCCACTGCAGGATGAGATATTCGCTCTCCGTAAGCTGTCTCGCATAGCAAGGAGCCCCATCAGATTCCTGAATTGCAGAAACCACGGGAATCAATTTCCCCTCTTAAACCAGAAGTAAAATGCTACATTTTAATTTCAGGAAAATGTTGTAGGTAAATTCTGCTTTAAATTACACTCACGCAAATCTATAGAAACTCAAGGGCTGATCCTGAAGTTTCTGATATTTCCTGAGGTCCATTGGGAACCTCCTCTTTAAAGAGCTGTGCCAGTGCCCAGCAATGGTACTATTTATTTCCCATGCCACACAAGATGTGTTTAAAAGGTCAGCTGAAAATGAAAATACCTTCATGTGACTTCTCCAGTGCTGCTTGCAATGTTTATCTGTGCTTGATAAAGGCATTGCCCAGATCTTCCCCACTGCTAACCTTTCAGCAAGCACACAAGAAGGGCAGAGTTTGTGTGTTTGGGGATTTCATTGCAAACATTTAGCTCAGTCTATAATATATTATGAATATTTCTCAACATGGACAACAACACTCTCTATTTCCACCATACCTCCATGGTACGGAGATAAGCGTTCTACAGAGAGGTAAACTACAAATGCAATACTAAAGGATTTATCTAAATCCACACAGCAAATCAGTATCAAGGGCTGGGAGGAGACAGGAGGTCCCAGTTGCCTCCTTACTTGACCAGCTCATTAAAAAACCCTCATCTATCCTTTTTAAATGTAATTACAAACAAAACCATTGCAGCATTCTTTGGAGTTGTCTGCACTTGCTTTTCTGGTAACATTATCCACCAGGAGAGGATCATGAACTCTCCTCAATGCATCCAGCCCCCACCACCCATACTGCAGCCATAATACGTGACCAAATGAGACATAACTTCTGATCATCCTTTGCAAAGCTGACTGTAATGACTTGTGAAGATATGTCATGCTTTTCAAGATATTCAGAAGACAAAAATGGGCACCAAGTTACCCATCAAAAACCCTAGTCACCCTCCAAAATAGTTATATTTAAAACCCTTGCCTTCTGACCTGAGTTTTAAGTCGCCCACCTATTATTTCAGCCTGCTTTGCAAAGTGTGTGGTAATGACGCAGAGGCATCGAATCCAATCTGTGCACATCACTTCAGATAGATGTTTTCTCTTCTCTGCCATCCTCCATAAGGAGGCCATCAGCCAGGTTTATTACTAAAAATACACTACATCTTTTCTGACTTAAAAAACCCGACACAAAATTAATAGAAATGGATCAATGCCCTTTTTTTTCTCCCCCAGAACTACTCTGTCTAGTAGCAGTTTCTCTTTTCCTGCCCTTCCTGAGCCTGTATTTAATCCGCTTTAGTACTTTTCTCAAAATAAACATTTTTTCTTCAAAAAACAACCTGTTATGGATGCAAAGAGGGATTGATAGCCTCCTCTGAAAAGCTTGCTTGAGGATTTTGGATGTATCCTCTCTCCCAGACACAATAAACTGCAATCTTTTCTTACAGCTCTGCTGTGTGCGTACCCAGGCTACTGCAAGGGTTCTGGAGCAGACAGTAAACACTTTTTTTTTTTTTTTTAACTTGCATACAAGAAGGAATATTCTTTAAGAGCCTGCACTTGACTCCCACTTCTCCACTCAAGAAGTGTGGCAGAAGTACTTGTTCTTTTCAGTTGCATTGCAAAAAAAAAAAAAAAAAAAAAAAAAAAAAATTTTTTTGGGGTTTTTTCTCAAAAAGAAAAAAAAAAAAAACATTCTATCAGGCTGGCACAACTTCTTGCCCAGCTGGGGCGCCCTCAAAAAAAGGTTTGGAAACTTTGGTTCACATTTTTCAAAAATACCTGATTTGGGCCACTCAGGTTAAGAAGTGATGAAGGCACCTAGTGATTCCAGAGTTAAGGAGCGAGGAATTAACTGAAACTTGCCACCACCATTGCATGGGCCACCAGGTGGCTTTCAGCTTTCAGCTACTCACCAGTCACTTACGCAGAAGAGAACTTAAACAGCTGAAAATAGTACTAACTTCTCCTTTAAGAAGCTAGATGTTGCCTCCTGAAAATATATACTTGTTTATCCTCAAAATCGGAATTACAGTGGTTAATATTTTTGTAATGAAGTCACTGTCCTCATTAGCCGCTGAGCTCTTGTACTCTCTGGACCAGCTCCAGCCTCTGTCTGCAATGACTCTACCAATATCTCCCTCTTCAGAACTGAACAAATCGTCTGACACAAACATCTCCACTCTTCACCTCATGCCTGTCCGCCCAGACTCTGCACTATGTTGTTTAATCAGTGGCTGTCAACCTCTGTCCGGCTTTATGTTCTCAGCATCAGACCCTTCTCTATTGATTTCTGTTTTCGGCATTTCCATTCACTAGTGTTCAGGATTTTTGTGATGTTTACATTGTAATATGCTAAGGCTATAAATTAATTAATTTCTAAATGAATGTTGTGGTTGATTTAGACGGGCCTTGATCCTCTCAAGTCATTAAGAATGTGGGGAGAATTTCCAGTGACTTCCTCATATATGAGATCAAAGGCACAGATGCACATTTTCCCCTCCTTATCTGATGAAAATTTCACTTTACGGATGTAGATTGCATCGTAAGCTCGGCAGTTTCATTTCAAGATAACCAGCAAATTTACACCTCTATCAAATGCATTCTGCACCCAGGAGTGACATACCACAGCAACCAGTGAGCATCTGAATGAGTCCCCCACTGTGAGCAGTAACCAGCTGCGGGAGGTTTGGGATGTTGTTTAAATGAACAACATCACCGTATTCAGGCAAAACTCAACAAAACCACCTAGGCTCCACCAGAAGCAATATTCTTCAAGCACAATCACAAAAGCCAACAATTTCAAACACTGAGAATATTTTCTACATGGGATATACGATGCCAAGGGATTAATTCCGGGGGAGTGGGACACTCAGACACTGGGTGTAGCTGTCTGCTAGGAATTCATGGATCCATCAATTGGCTTTCTAAGCCTTTTTGAGCTTAGGCTACCAAAAAATGCTGTGTTCTTTGAGAGGGTGACTGTAAAAATTAATACTGCTATTTTTGCATGAGGGATAATGGGGAATTACTCTTTCAGACCTGGGAATGGCCATTGCTTTTAAGGATATCTCCAAGTCAAGATTGCCTTCACTAGTGCTTCCGGTAGATAAAACACAGATAACCAATCCATGCTTGAGCATCAATTCTCGTGTGCAAATAGCATTAATGTGTGAATCAAAAGAGGAACACTTCAAAACTTTAAATGTTATGCTCACACAATACCTGATTCAAATGTCCTAAACGTGATAGAGCTAGAAGGTTTTATTCCATCTGAGAGGTACCAAACCCACTGGGTATCAGCTGCGTAACTCTGGAGTTAGGTACTTCCTGAATATTTGAGTTTTCTTTACTTATTACAACAAGTTGTAAAGCTGAGAATTGGAAACTCATCCAAAATACAAACTACTCCTCATCTGGAAGGTTTCAGGACTACAGCTTTTTCCCAGATGTCTATTTATCTCCAGTACTGTGTGTCCGTGTTTGGGCTCTCCCCACCCAACCCACCACAGCACCAGGAAACTTGAAAAACATTTTCCAGGGAATTGTAATTTTAAGTTTCTCTTGTTCCCTGATTTAGCTGTGAAAAGAAACAGGCAAATGTAAAGAGATCCACCCTCTCCAAGCACATTAATTATAGGTATGGAAAATCAGCTTAACAATGTTCATTCTGTCAACGTTTACCCACACCTCTATGTGTGTGCAGCACATGTTTTGTCTATGCAGCGGCTAATCTGAGCACCCAAAGACCTGACTCCACCAGCCAGAGTTCATTTATAGGGGTGTATGAAGCTGCCACTCCTGTCCCAACACGTTTTACCTTCTGTGCACAAATAAACAGAAGAAAATCGGTTTGTAGGCACTCCTTCAAGGTTTGTTACATATAAAGGACTGTAGATGCTGTACAAAATCTAACAAAAAATTTAGGTCATTGAGACCATTCTCCTGATATCTTGCTGTGGAAAAAAAAAACAAACAACCTGTAAAAGAGTCAGAAAATCCATCTTATTTCTGTTATTAACAAGCCCCAGCAGTGAAGAACCTGCCCACATGCAGATAAATGCTCACATGCCAGCTAACAAAATGTGTCTGGATGGTTTTTGCCACGTTCTCTCCACAACTGGTCATTCAATTTTACTGTTACTGCATTAATTTGGATGCACATAGTATAACTTTTGGTTTTAGTGTTGCACTTCACTGGAAAAGCAAAGTAACCACCATTTCCAGAGGTTCTACTATTCCCACTCTTTCATTTTCCCCGAACTAATACTTTTTGTAATGAGAAGGTGGACAGCAACACGGACTATGAACTTGGTCGTAGTTTGCATTCGGAATATCGTAATAACAGAAGTGAGTAAAATTGTCTGATACTCATTCAAAAGGATTATGGATTCTCAGGCCCCTGTTGATCACAGCCACATTTCTTGGCAAGCGAAGCCCCGTTTTGGCACTTGAAGCCCTTTGCCAGCAATACTTCTGTTATTCTTCCCTTCAACACTTCATTCTTTTATTTATTATCCACCTATTATTTCTTCCTCAAAGTTGTCAATTATTGAAGTTATAGAACTTGTAATATCTTTTATTAGAAAAATTGATGCAAAGTTCTTGAGGACAGATAACAAACTTTCATGTGTCCGAATGTTTTTTCTTCTATAATACCAGCAAGATTGAAGATACTATTTTTTCCTCTACAAACAGAATTTACACGAATGAAAGTACATGGTTTTTCAATAAAAGAGGAAAAAAATGGCTCTATTTCTATTAGTAGAAAGTCTTGTTAAAAAAGACTCCTTCTAAGTCAGTATTACTTTCAAAAAGGAGTTTTCTTAAGCTGAAAAATGTGTTTTCTTAGGATGAAAACAATGTTGAACAGATTTTGGTTTGCAGCAATATTCAAGGGTCAATTTTTTTTCAGCTGCCAAATAATCATAAAAAAGAAAATAATTTTGAGGATTTTGTTTTCCGGTCAAAAGCAGCTATTTTTCAGTGGAAAATTTTTGGAAGATGAAAAATCTTCAGCCACTAAATCGCTCTCTTAACTGTTCAGAACTTAATCCTTTTGCATCAGGGCCTAATGCTGTCACCAGACCTGTCAGTGACTTACTGCCATAGCTCAGGATTTTGATAAGTTAATAATTATTTTGATAATAATCATTTAACTTCTTGTTTGATTTTTACATAATTCCACAAATCCCTTCACTATAGAAAGAAATGCTGGTAACATACTTTTTCCATTTCAATATATATCTGCAATGTTCCATTAAATAGACTATCTGGACACCTAATAACACACGTTATACTCATCATGTTTTTATGAGATAGGATATTTTCACTATCTTTGCTGCAGATATAGGAAATCAGGAGCAGAAGCAGTTACATTCTAATTAATTTTAAATACCGAAAAGTTTAGATACAACACAATCACCCAAAGCTCCGGGTAAGATTAATGGGTGGGATAGACGTCCCCCTGGCAACGTTTTGCTCTGCTCAGACATGAACCTCTCAAGATCACTTCCCTTTCCCATATGCTACTTGGGGAAGAAATGGCACCTCGTTAAAGTAAGATGAATCTGTACCAAAATGACTTACAGAGGGAAGAGAAGGATAAAGAGGGACTTTGTCAGTGGAAAAATTGGTAGGTGACTCATAGGTCAGACAAGACCTTGGTGGTCAGTACCTGCATATTTGTCAATAAAATGTATTATATAGAGCTTTATCATTATTTTTACTGTGCAAATATATCTATTTTATTTTTTTAGTGTTTTTATACAATTATCTTTTGTAGTTTACCACATCTCCAGCAATAAAGTAGCCAGATTTCAGGTCCCTGCTCAGGAAAGCCCTTCTCACCTGCTTTCCCAGCAGCTCTAGGTCGCTCCTGTCTTTGAGCTGAGTTTTGCTGATTCAGGGTGGTGTGTCAAACCAAAGGTGGCAGGTCTCCAGCAGTACTCACCTTCTGTAGACATGACCTCCATGCATAGCAAGTGCAAATATGGAGGAGAGGCTGAACAGCAAGGGAGTGCCTCACAGCTCAGGAGAGACACCACAAGCCACCATTCCCACCTGAGTGCTGGCGATAGTCATAACAAAGAGTATCTTTGTGCTCTGTCCTGGCCGTCAAACCTCCACGGCCTCCCTAACGGCTGCTGGCTCTGCTCACTGCCTTCCTTTTTAACCATCACAACTCAGACACTGCAGCCAACAAGACACATCGAACATTATGAC
>NW_010432188.1:0-10010 GCF_000710305.1 Buceros rhinoceros silvestris | reverse complement strand
ATCACAACTCAGCCACTGCAGCCAACAAGCCACATCGAACATTATGCCACATTTTTCCCCCCTTTGGTTCGTTGGTGTTAACATCAGTACTCAGCTCCAAAGCTGCTTAGCACTTTGCAACAGATAATTATTCTCTGGAACTAAACTTTGAGACATCATGTTTCCACAGGAATTGAAGGAGCCTAATCCCTGTGAATTGCTTGCATGTTCTAGTATAGTACTCCCACTGTCATTTCCACTTAATTACTTCAAGAGATGTTTTAAACAGGATTTGGTAAAGGGAGATTTTCTCAGGAAATTTGTGTTTGCCTGGTTTGGGTTTTTTTTTCCAACACATAAGGACAGGAGCAGGTTTTAGGTGGGTGCGGAAGCTCGTGCAGAAGTTGGATAGGAGCCTGGGCAAACCTTCTCCTGTGAGTTAGAGCCTGTTCATGGGCCAGGCAATACAGGCACCACGAAAGATCATCACATAGCAAGAGCTTCCTGTCTTTGCATTCCCACGGGAAGACAATCAGCAGCCGAGTGAAAAGGGAGAAGATTGCCACATGCCGGGTCAAGCCTCACCCCAGCACTGAGTAGCCCAAGCACTTAGCTGGGCTGACACCAGCTCACACTAGCCAAGAGGATGAGATTATTCATCTGCATTTTTAAACTTATATAACAAAATGCTCATGGCTACAAGGAAAGCCCTCCAGAGAAACTGCTACACTAGCAGGTACCAAACACTTTTGCATCATCTCCCCAGCACAGGGATACGAGACCCGCTGTGCCGAGAGCAACAGAGCTGCAATGATTTACGCCAATGGAGCCTTAGGCACCACCTTAGGTCATGTAATTGTTTGGAAGTCTATCTAGAGCAACAACATGGTTTTGTACGTCTGATCCTCAAACTACACTGGTCCTTTCATGAATATAAAGCAGAGTGGCAAAATTCAGCAGTATAGAAGGCAGACGTGGTTTATTGTTTCTTTAGAGCAATAGTGCAAGTAGTCCAGGTTCGTTACAGATTAAATTCATCCTGCGAGGAAGAGATTGCTACAGAGTATGAGGAGACTTTCAATCTTCATCACTCCTTTACTGGCTTCCCTTTGTGGGTTTCTTGCGTGAATGGCTGCTTCCCTGAGGAGATGGATCTCTAGGCATCTTCTTCACCAAGTGACATCAGAAACACTTATGTCCAAGTCTCCAGATGCTCAGCAAAGCAGCAGCACTCTGAGCTTTGTGATACACTGTGCTCAAATTCGGATGCCTTCTGCTGAAAAAAAATTGGCCATTTGAGGATGATGTTCCTGGGCGAGCCCCAGAGACACCATAGTCAAGTGGTTAGCCTGACATTAGCCCTGCATGAGTTAATTAAAATATGATAATTTTTTTACTGCTCCCCTTCCAGTTGTCTTCATTTAGGCAAACATGCTGAAAACACACCAAAAAAAAACCCAACCAAACCAAAAACCCAAACCCAACCAAACAAAACAGTGAAAGGATTGTTTTGACTAGGAGCCGTATATGAATTCAGCATATTTTCTGCATAAAATATGACATTTGTACAGAAATGATCTATTTTCTTGAACAGGCAGCTATATATCACACAAAGTTCCACTGTAACATTTATGTAAAAGAGACGGGGAAGCACTTTCCCATAAGGTGCTTATTTCCTCCTGATGAAATAATAAGGCAAAGCGTAATCAAGAAGCTTAAAAGAAATATTTCACTCAACATCATCTATTTTAAGCCACTGGGTATTTGTTTTGATTTCCATGATTATTTCTTGCCTGTTTGTCTTCTGCCTTCAAGGAAGCCAAGGACTCAGAAAGAAATATTCCCTTCTCCCCCTCTTCTCTTCTGATCCCATTACAGTTTGTGGATTGGCAGCATGACAGATCCACTCTGCTTGAAGAGCCGTGAGAGCGTAGGCACATTCTGTGATGGAGGCAGAAAGATGCTTCTCTGCAGCAGCACCAACCCCCAGCGTGTTGTGTCAGAGAAGGGACACAGCTCTGCTGCGTGGGAGCCAGCATCATCATGACAAATCCTCGTTACCGTGACCTACATCTATTCCAGCATGACACACACGGGAATTCAGTGATCAGCAATCGTTCAGGGCAGACGGCTTAGGGGATGCTGATGGAGATCATTACTTTGCAGCTTTTCCTTTGACCTGCAGTGTATTAGAGGGTTTTATTCCAGGGGCTGAGCCGGGTCCAGCTCAAATCAGGGGCAAAACTCAGAGTAACGACCAGCTGCCTAAAAATCGACACCCTTGCCAATACCCAGCGTAGAGGTCTTATCGATAGAAAGATGCTACAGTCAGAGAATACATAACTAGTAAGTCATTTTTAGGCTCACTTTTATTACAAAATTGCAATTTTAGAGTTGCACAGCTACAAGATCATTTTAATGTCAACGCTCAACAAAACACTCTGATCTGATTCAACCCCACTGAAGTCAAGTGCAAAATTCACCCTGATAGGGATGGGATTCCAGCTGAGAAATTCTTTGAGCTGATCATAAATTAAGGTAGAGCTTGTTCTGATGATGAAGTGAAATTATTTAAAATCAATTCTAACATAAAAGACACGTCCTGAACTAGACAGTCATCAAGCAAATGTTCTTACCTTACAGCCTAACATCCTAACCCTAAATTGAAATCCATACATCACCGAGTCAAAGAAATCAGACTTCAGATAACTTACTTTAGAGCAGGAAATTCATCCTTTTTTTTTAACCCCCTCTGTTCAGAAGCCATTAGCTGGGACATTAACAGCAACCAGAATAATTACTGCTGTGGCCATTTCACCTTCAAAACCCTGTAAGCACAACAGAGATTTGAAAGCACAAACAGTCAACAATCCCCTTCCTCTGCCTTTCCAACCAGCCCTGAGTCATTTTGGCCACCACTTTATTTCACAAATGTAGGACAGCTGTGGAGCAGCTAATGACTCAGAGTCCTCCGGAATAAGAAAAAACCTTCCAGGCTTGTGCTCCGCCACTAAGCAACACTCCTTTCTGCACAGAAACAAGAACTTCAGACATTTGTGCCGGGATGATATTAATGGAAGCAGCTTTTTGTTGGGTTTTAAAGAAAAGGGCACTCCATCGAAATGTTGTTTCCCATAGTTGCATGAATATTTATATAGAGAAATATAAATTTATATAAATGTATACATATCTATAGATACACGTATTATACATTGTAGGCATATACATACATACATATATACACACAGTGTTATATACACATACACAGATTTGTATATACATATATATAAATATATACACACACACAAATGCACACACAGCTTGCTTCTTTTCAACTAGCTATAGTTATAAATTCTCCTTCCCCCATGGAGCCAAGATAATCGGAGTTGCCTGTGCTGAACTCCCCGTGGTTGCCTTTCCATCCTGAATTAAATAGAATACTCATTATTCTGCCATTCTGGTTCCTGAGAAACTTGGCAACCTTTCTGAACAGCTTCAGATGCAGCAATTTCTCCTGCATCGCCTCTACTAACCTCTTCTCGGAGATGCAATATGCTGCTAAGATTGAGGGTCCAAAATGCCGCTATGTCTGAGAAGTGCCTCCACTGACCTACATTGAGAATGTAGGTCGTAAGGGATCTATTTTTAACTTCATAACCAAAATGCCCGTATTTTAATAAAAGTCCAAAGCAAGCCATATACCTGAATCCCCCAGAACTTTCCACAAATCAGCTTCCTCACTTGCACAGGCTGGTAAATACATGGATACACACACGTACATACCTGCACAGTATAGACTGTACATACTCCGTATCAGCATTCCTGTCACATACATTAGCTGTTCCAGTAGAAGCAACGACACAGGAGGCAGTTACTACTGCTCTGAGTTATCAGCAACTAATTTTAGCTTGTTGCAGATGGAACATCTCCGCTTTATCCCTGATGCGTACCGGTTAGGGATCCATCTGATCAGTGTTTTGTGCTCTGAAGGCTTTAACAGACTTTGCCTGGCTTGTAGGGGCCGGCAAAGCATGAGGCATGTAATACCACCACGGCTAACTCGGGAGGATGCTTACAAAGCTGAGGGATGGGTGGGCAATCCAGTCGACACCTCTTACAGAATGAATTCTTGAGAGGCAAAACACCACTCTACAGAAAAACCCAACAAAGATAACCATGTTTTCAGTTGGTTTCCATTTCATGCACACAGTCAATGTGCAAACCGAGGTGTTAAAACTTATGGTCAGCCAACCAAGCACCTGTGCATGCAGATAGGTGAAAGCAGTGCTGAGAATGCCAATGAGCTGGAGAACTTGGGCCAAATGCTCGGAGAATGGGATTCTGTGAGATACTTATTCACCGGCTCTTAAAAGAGAGGTTTCAACACGAATTGCACGTTGCTATTGACTGTCTTGAAGTCATAACTTAACCCAGCTCCCAGCGACGCCGATGCCATTCCTTCCATCAACATCACTGGCTGTAGTATCATGACCCCTCAGTGCTCACAGGAGGAACAGATTTATATTCATTAGATACATCCACATTCCTTACTTTGTTGGTTTAAAACCGAAGGGGAGGATTAAACACGGATTGAACGATAACTGACTCTGCCTTAATCGGTGCATTTAGTTACTCTCAGTGAGGGCTGCACAACAAGGAGCCAAGAGCTATGACTTGCCCTTTCTTTGAAGAAAACACTAACATAAACTGGATCTAAAAAATACCTTTACTTGCCATATTTCTTTGCTTGCCCACACTATTCACTTTCCAAAGCAGCCAGGCTTTTGGGTCACTGCAAGAAAACGTAACAGAAGTGATGCCACAAGAAATGATGGTCCCCAGTTAACGAGAGTGCACTAGCTATACGTCTTTTTCGGCAGTGCTTTGATGACCACTGATTGGATGGGCCTTGCATGGCAGTTTAACAGCAGTAGAGAAATTCTGGATGAGTTTTCTAAAGACCACAGGGAACACAGGTCTGGTACCTCCAGTGGTGCAGTACAGCAGGTACCTGATTGCTTCAGGGTGAGAGTTATTGGTGAACCAGATTAGCTGGCCACATCTGACCCTGTAATCTCACTGATGGGAATTTATTAAACCTCCCTTTGAGTCCTGGGCTCTCTCAGGAATGAGAGGACACAGCAGAGTGAACACATTTCAACTCTAAGAGTGGCAATTCCTATGCTCTTCTGAGCACGACTCCTTCATTCTCCAAAGAAAAGAAAAGAAAGCATTAAACTTGAAGGTCCTATTAAAAAGTGTTGGTCAATGAGAATTTTCACACAGCAGTGTTTTCCTCTCTCCAGCCATGCTCTGAATAAAGTCAAACCAAGCAATTATGAAACAACAACAACAACAATCCCCCCCCCTGAAGGTCCTATTAAAAAGTGTTGGTCAATGAGAATTTTCACACAGCAGTGTTTTCCTCTCTCCAGCCATGCTCTGAATAAAGTCAAACCAAGCAATTATGAAACAACAACAACAACAATCCCCCCCCCCCCCCCATTAATTAGCCTTGATTTGCAAAGCCAAAGCCTCCAAAGTTCAACAACATATTTTGGTTCGATGATTATTCAGATAATCCACATTATATGAATAAACACGTGTAATAACTTAGAGACCAAGTACAAACCCAGAGGATTACGTAGCTTTCTAGAAAACTCATCTCAGTTTAGGACAGTTACTGTTGGTAACTGACTTGGTTTTAAACAAGTATGGTCTGAAAATATATTAACAAATACATTCCTATAGTTCTTTAAAATGTAAACCAGCTACTGCCTCCAGAAAAGCCAAGTAAAGCTGAGGAAAGCAAGAAAAATAAATTTTCCCATAATCAGTACACTACTGCCACATTAACATTTGGGGAAAGTCATTCACTTCAGACAAGATGGTCCCTGCAGGATCAAAACACCCCAACCTCCCTTCTGCTTTTTTTGTTTGCTTGGGTTTTTTTGGAGTTACTGTTCCAGGAGCACCCCCCGGCAGTGGTGCCATCAGCAGAAGGGATGGCAGTGCCATCAGAAACAGCAGCACACCTGAGGTCTGTGCCAGTGATTTATCACAATTCAGGAGCTCCTGCTTCAAAGTATTCAAGCCCTACTGCAAAAGCTGCATTGTCACTGAGAACCTCCCTTACTGGCACAGTGCTACAACAACATGCCAAACTGCCACGCCACATGCCGTGGACAGCAACATTCCTCCACAGTTAGAGGTGTTTGTCTGGATTCCCAGAAACAGAAAGATTTGACCCTCGGCTGACCTAAAACAGTTCTTCGGAATTCATGGAATATCAATATTCTTGAGAGATTTGGGAAATTCTGGTAGAAAAATAAAGATGTTAGAAAAAATAGATGGACATTAAAGATTCAGTATATGACAAATAGTTATTAGTATTTTATATTGTGCTATACCCTCTATTATTATCTCTTCCTTTTAAGGCACCCAACATCTTAGTATTGCATATACATACATCTTCATAATGTCTCAAAATAACCCCACACTTAAGGGTAACATCCTTGACATTCAAACAGGTAAAGACCGATGCAGCATCCACTCTACAGAGACTCCCCAGTGTAGCTGCAGGACAGGGAATTCCTACAGCAATGCCAACGGCTCTGTTCCTTTGAGCCTTCTCCTGTATTTTATACACAAAAATAAAGCATCTGACACCGTTCTGGAAAGCACCACAATATTGACCGATTTAACAAAGAAAGTGCCACCACAGAGGAGTGTTTCCACGTACTTCCACAACAATCCAAGATAACCTGCAAGTTTAACCCCCATAGCCACGTAGCAAAGCTAATGCTTTCATCAGGAACACCCCTAACTCCTCCAACCTCAACAGAAATGAAAACATGAGTACATAACTTTAAACACGGGAAACTCTAAGGATCGAGCAAAAGACATTTAAAAAATTACAGGAAACACAGCTGTCAAAGCCCGTTAAAATTCTTGCTCTTAAAGAAGAAAATAATATCAAGTATTTCCAAATAATTTGAAATTGCTGCATTAATGATCTTGTTGGCTCATTGGTTACCTGTGACATCAGGTCTAAACTCAGGTACCGATTTCCTCATTTCTTGAACCTGCTGAGACACATTCATGTCTGTCTTTATGGGGATGCTTGTATTTCAGAATAAAAAGTGCTAAAGATTCTTTGGTTAATTTGTAAATGAGTCCAACCCGCTCCACTAGCTCAAACAGGCCTTGAAGCGTGGCGTAGCTACACTTGCCAAACAAAACAGGAATTTTTCAAGAACTGGGAAAAAAAGATGTATTTCCACTAAAATTTCCATTTAAAAATTGCATATTTTTGTACAATGAGCTGTTGTTAGTATGAGGAAGTTGTGAAACTATATATTGGGTGAATTTACTCTACGTTTCTCCCATGGAAACCACATACATAAATTCACTATGAAACCCAGTTACAAGGAAATCAGATTTAGACTCAAGTCTCAGAAACCTCAGAAAACAGGAATACACAAGGCGCAGATGCCTGATTTCTGAGTGTACCTAACTCTACCTTGTATACCCAGATGCCTTTGGAAGTAGTGCAGTTCAGGAACGACTTCACACCTGAGAGGCTGGAGCGTTGCCAGAAGTCAGACCCTCTGGTGGAGTCACGTAGCGAAGCAATGGACTTCCAGACCTATGGACAGATTCTACGCACTCATTCCATGTGACAATTCCTGTTACACCTAGAGGAAGTTCATCATGTCCTGCTCATGTGACCAGTTCATGGCAAGTTCCAGAACAACAGAGCAGCAGCAGAGCGCTCATGAGTTACTGCTTGCACATGAGTGCATCAGGAACGTCCAGCATCGCAGAGCGACCCTTTGCAGAGACCTTTCCGTCCTGTTGCTGTAGAAGTTTACAGCAGAGAACACAAGTTGACTGTAATGGCACATTTCTAGCTTAAAACCAGATCAACTCTGAGGAGATGCTCAAGAGGGGGTTTGTCTGGGAAGGTCTCTGACAAACTCTCAAGTTACCGCAGCTTCACTCACGTCCACTGAGTCTCGTAATAAATGACCTGTCTGAAATATTTGCCTAACCAGCGTGGCACAGGTCTTGCCTTGGTGCCACGGGCGCTCCAAGACGGATCGCCTTCCCAAAGTCAGGTTGTTATCCACACCATAAAACCTGACATCCTTCTCGCTCTTGATACAGTCAAGAGATCCACGAAGGAAACTCCAAGTCTCAAACAAATCTTTAAACCCATGGTGACACCAATGACAATATTCTGGAAACGCGAAGGATAACTGAGCACCATTATTATGATTTCCCAGTTTATTTTCCTGTATACAGTTATTATTGGTTATGATGGGACTTACCTGGCCTTTTTTCCTTTTCCACCTGTAGGAAGAATTTCAATATAGTCAGTGAGTGAATAAAACAAACATGATGAAAATTTACTGCCAGGTTCTGAGCCCTGCCACAAGCTGAACTGCTGCGGTTGACACCAGGTACTTGCTGTACAACAATGGAATAAGCTAAAAATATATTTATTTGAAATAGTATCCCATCAAACAGCTCTAACGTAAATGCAGATCATTTGACTTTATTTGATTCCTTCCCAATGTTATTAATGCTACCAATAATACTGCTGATAATGATATAGTTCTCGTTAATACTCCCTATAAATTAGGAATAACCCAGCGTGTGAAGAGTCACCCGTCACAGATCAGAGACGATGGATCCACTTTTGCTTGCTGCAATGGGAATAATGCTGCCACCCACTCAGCCCCAGCTTGACACAACAAAAGAGCAAAATCGAAGCCATCACAACAGACATTAGAAATCACAGGTAAATTTCATCAACGCTTCCAGAGCAAATCATCCCCAAATGATGCCAGCACACAAGGAAGTTTCCTACACAAGGAAAGAAAAATAACTCAATGTAAGCCAAAAATTATCTCTTTTAATACAAAATTCCATTCTCATAGAACAAATTTATTTCCACTCAGTAAATGGAGCTCCTCACCATTCACGGGTGAGATTGCTGCCTATAATCATATTGAAATTCTCTTGCCTTTCTGCAGTTTAATTAAAATATAAACATCATTTGCAACTGGCTTTGCTATATTTGGGTACAGGTGTGAAGGCTGGGGGGGTCAATGACATTGCCAAACGTACATAGCACCACTCTCACCAGGGGCTGGACGTTAACCTGATTCATAAAGCTCCACACGTCACTTGCACATAGTCCCGGCAATGTCATTATTGTGATTATCAGAAGAAGGATCTGGCCTTTGCACTTAGATGTTTAATACTTTCTAACATGTGCATGCACTTCCACTATCCATTAAAAAAAACCTCACAAACGAACAAACCCCAACGGATTAGAGCTGGAGGCAGCAGTGATAGAACACTACAACTCGATGGAGGAAGCTGGGAACTTCCAATGCAGAATATTTTTACCAATAATATGGAGCTGATGCTGGACTGACAGCCACGTGGAGCTGTTCCTCCATCGCAAAACACAGCTACCTCCAAGGCGCAGGAAATCACTTCGCTGCACCCAGATGCCTCTCCAAGACAGACCGACAAAAAAAAGCCTGCCATAAGCATACTCGCTGAAGCTATAAATAGCGACACTTGGGGTGAAAACAAGTATTCATGGTTGTCTCTCCATCAACGCGTATTGTGCCGGGGGAGCTGGAGCTGTTCCCCCGGAGGGAGGGAGAGACCGCTGGGTCCAAGGTGATACCGCGCTGTCACAGCCTCTGCCCCGCTCCGGAAAGGCAGCAGAGAGCCTCAGTCCCCTGACAACAACCAGGAGAAACACCCTGGGGGTGTAGCCTTTGAACGCAGTGGGGGGGAAAAAATAATCTCGCGATTCACCTGGGTAAATCACCGTTACCGCTGTTTCCGTAAGACAAATGATATTTATATATTCGATACTTCGGTATACAACTCTGGCCTTTACGGTAGCGCCTCGGCGACACGACTACGGGCTCTCCCCGCCTGCCCCGGTATAAGGCGCCCGGGGGGTACATTCCGCGGAGCGGGCGGGCGGGCGCCGGGAGCGG
>NW_010432187.1:32831-34300 GCF_000710305.1 Buceros rhinoceros silvestris | reverse complement strand
CCATGATGGGAATACTATGTAACTATTAATTTTTACACTGAAGGCTGAAATTCTAAGTAACAGTCACATTAATGCTTCATTAGGACAGATGAAAAAGTAATGAACGTTTAATAGGCTACAGTCAAGATATCTTTTCTCCAAAGAATCCTTACAAATACTATGGTTTTTAAACTGGATGTTTATGTCTTTGTCAGTTATGTCTTTGTCATCATTATACAGGTAAAAAGATGAAAAGCTGTACCTTTCATGGGGTTTCTCCTCTCCAATTTTAATATCATGTTAAAATGTTTACAGCATTTTGAAACATCTTTCATTTTAAGACTTCCAGAAAATCGCTTCATTTCACCGTCCTTATTCTGAACTTAAGGTGTGGGCGTGACCCCCCGGCCGGTCCGGGAAGAAGCCGAATTAGCCTGGTGTCAGTCAACAGCAGGAGGCGTGTCGTTTAGGAGGAGACAGAGAGGTTGTGTTAATGGGTGATTGGAGAGCCGCTCATCTCTGGGCAGGACAGTGAACTTGAAACCAATCCAAGTAAAACATGTAAAGCAAAACACTCCACTGGAAAACTGTAAATCTATGTGATAAGAAAGAAACTACGCAGTTGTATTTCAATAAAGGTTTGGTGTGCACACAAGCTGTTGTGTTGTCCGTCCCAACCGATCACGACAATTGGTGATCCACCACATTAAGGAAGTATCTTGTATGCAGTTCCTTGCAGTAAGGACCTTGCACTGAGTTCTGCTGCTCCTTCCACTTGAACAGCTTATATTTAAGACAGGATTTCTTCTTAAGAGCTATTTTAGACAGACAGCCAGGACTGTAAGTTCTGTCAGGCAGGCTAAACTCACATAGATACACATCAGTGTCTCGGGAAGAAGTCAACTTTTAAATGATCTCATTTCATTCATGTACTGTACCCAAAAACTTACCCAGGAGCTGTTACTGAGGTAGTCCAGTCTACCAGAATATCCAGGTTGGTAGATGCTATTAGGTTGCGTTTTGTTCTGGAGTCGGTCCAGGAAAGCATTATTTACCCTTAAAATACAGCAAAAGATGAATAATGATTTAAGGTAGCTGAGGATTTCACAAAATTCTGAAATTTAATATGCTGTGAGTTGCTTTCCCTATTCTCAGTCCAATCCCCCCCTTCCTGTATTTTTCAAGCCTGTACTGCCTAACCACGGACGGGTATGAGACAGGGTGGATTTCATTTTCAATTTCCTAGGTGCATCCTTATCCTGTGATCAGTCCATTGTGAATAAAAGACATACCTCAGCTGCTGTGAGAAATGCACCGAAATTCTCTGTAGAAAGATGACCTGCATACCACCACCCACCTTATCGGGGAGGATAGCTATTTGGACAATTCACCTTAGGTAGTCTTTCTGCCTTCAGTACACAAAGACTGTCTAGGAGTACTGATTTCCTAGTGCCAATGAAAAAAAGCACTTAAGCTTGTTACTAATAGAG
>NW_010432187.1:30866-32776 GCF_000710305.1 Buceros rhinoceros silvestris | reverse complement strand
AAATCATCTCTAGCATTTTCTTATGCTGCTCTATCAATCTGGAAACACAAACACACTTTTCCTCGATCTGTTTCAAATATTTTTACACCTTCTGAAAACTGTTTCTTTTTTTCCCCTACTAATGCTTAGGACTGACACACATGCTTAGTCATGACTGTTGTTTTAATGTTTCACAATGCTATAGGTAAAATGCAAGACACTGGATTATTTCTATCAAGGGACATGAGATGGACTGAATTGAAAAATCTTTCATTAAATTCCATAATAATTATCTCAATATCTTTGCTAGAGATAAAGAAGACAGGAAAACAGTATGGAGAGTGGCTGGCTACAGTAGTAATATTTTTTATATGTCCCTAATGATATAAAACAAGAAATAAATGGTGTTTTTATTTTTGAGCCTGAGCGCTGTTTCTTTTCACCAGCAGAAAATGAAGCCGAGAATAAAGCTGTGCTTTAAGATAATGGAAAGTCAGTTAAGGGACAGAAGTGCAAGATTAGAACCACTGAGCACAGAGGGGGCACAGCAGTGGGGCACAGTCTGGGGCATTAAGCAATGCAGCTGCAGAAGTCCTTGCTGCTCTGCATCTTCTATCTGTATCCAAATTGAATGCCACATTTAGCTCTGCTTGTTAACCTCAGTGACAGTCAACCACAAATCATGTTGTGAAAAAAGTAGCCCACTCTAAAATGAAATTAAAATAGATAGACAGATAGATAGATAGAACATTTCCCAACTGAAACTGCTGCACTAGTAATTACCCATGAAACAGCTAATAGTTTCTATCCTATGCTGTAACCTATGCTGTTAGGATAACTAAGTGGAAAAGGCAGTCTGGGTCATACTGCATTACAGTGTAATGATGGATATTAGTGGCTTATTTGAAGACAAAGTTAAACCACGTGTAAGGTCAGGGATCCCCATCGCAATTGTCTTCTAAAGTTTGAATGACTAGAATTTTGAGACCCTTTCCAGACAGGAATTCAGTTCAGGTATATTCTGCATTTTTGTATCATACCTTCTCTGTTCGGTTTGAAGTGCTCTCGTCCTGGCTTCCTCCTCCTGCTTTTTTTTAAATTCCATTAATTCAGCCTGGTAATGATAAAAGTGAAAAAACAAACAAACGAACAAACTTTTAATTAACAAACCTGTGTTGCAAACCAAATTAACTCCACACGGTGTTAACTTCAGCTAGAGCCACGTGTCATTCACAGAACTCCTCTCAACAGCATTTTACTTATGTGACAGCTCTATGTTAAAACCAGCTTATTTTCCTGTTCAGCATTTCACTGGATGAGTTTTGTTTGTGCCTTAAAAAGTGGGAATTTACAGGATTCAGACATTTACAGTCTGAAATGTAGATTTAAAGGGGTATGCCAGACATCACTCTACTTCCCCTTGCCCTAACTCATGGGTTTGAATGTCCCTGCAGGTCCAAGGGGGAAGCTAGCTCAAGTCATCTAGCAGTAGCAGACACAGTCATCGCACCCACAGGGTATGAAGGGGACATGCCCTTTGCCTCCTGCTTCAGTGGAGCATGAGGAGAAAATGGGGGTATGTGCTGTGGTGTGTCACCTCCAGCTCTCTGGGGCTTCCCCGAGGGAAGGGCAAATGGTACCTGTTGATGTGGTGAAAGCATGTGCAAGCTCCTATATATAAACAGTATATAAACATGTCAAAGGGAATTCTTTTCAGAGGAGAGTTTATCAATGTTAGCCAGGACTGCAAGGGAAACACAGCTCGTATGACTCTGTTCTGCATGTGCGCTTGTTTGTCTGGCTCTTTCTCCCTGCAATGCACCCAAAAATTGAAGATGCAGATTTTTCTGCAAAGAAAATTTGTCTTGCAGTGTGAGGGGGAAGGGATAGAAATAGAGCCATCTTTCATATTTTCCATAGCAACTGAGCTG
>NW_010432187.1:9998-30729 GCF_000710305.1 Buceros rhinoceros silvestris | reverse complement strand
TAGGAACTAAAATAAAGTGATGCGGTTAGATAAAAGCTTCAATAACTGAATAGAACCACAAAAGTTAAAAAAAAATCAATTTAAGTGGAACATTAAATAAGAACTATGCAATAAATGTATGGAGAAAATCAATAACTGTGAATGTGTTGTGTATCAATATTTGTCTAGCCCTGAAAGAAGAAACAGGATTAAGAAATAAAAAACCCCAACCTTAATTTTCACTGTTTTAAATAACTATTCAACCTGAAAATTAAAACCCAGTATCTGACTTTTCAATATGCTGAGTACTCTCTTGGAGCAATGTCCTGAAATATATTGTGTCTATATGATGTGGTGTCCACAGCGTACTGAAAATTTCTAAATCAAGCAATACATACTAAAACCTGTTCTGAAAAAAACAAGGGAACTGACAATACCTATATGTTTTATAGCTACGCTGTGCTAGGAGGTACACACAAGACAGAATTCACAACTACCTTCATAAATACTAGTTTGAAGTAGAAACGAGCCAACATATATCCAAGGAACAATTACTGGAGACTTTAAAATAAATATTATTTACAGTAGGTTGGTAAGTAGCTCATTACTCTGCGCAATAGGTACCAGCAACTGTGAAGTCAAGGAGCACTTGGAACCGTGTACGAAGCATGAGCAGCCTTAGGAGACAATACCTTCTTAGCAATCTGTGGAAATTGGTGGAGTCTAGTCCCTTAAACCAAACTCATAAAGTAGGGGTGTGATAATTCACATCTCCAGTTATTTTCTCTTTGGAAGAATCAGTGGAAAGAAAACAACAGCTACCACTCTTACACCCATCATCAGGACTAGCCTTCAAAAATTTTTCCTCTGTGTAGTTCCTGGGAATAAGCACACACCTGATGGGAAAGCAATTAAGAGCCTCTCTTTTTCCCCGCCTTTTGTTTCCACCATCCTGGTTGCTAGAATACTATGAAATGAGGACATTTATCCTCAACATTTAAAGAGAGATATCCATAAGAGGGCTGAGTCCCTTGTCCAGTTCCAGCAGAAACTCACTGCGTGGAATTTGTTGCACTAAGATTCTGCTACTGGGCAAGTAGCTTAACGTTGATTTGAATGTTAGTAACAGCAGAGGCATAACAAGAGGCTCAGGATTTGTTAGTGTGTTTTCAAATTATTTGCTAAACTTATTTTCAAATGATACCATCCCCATACTTGCACAGTCAGACCTGGAGCTAAGACAAGATAACTTAGCACAGCACTGTCGTCTTGTGTAGGTGAGCTTTATGTGGAACTTGCACCCAAGTCTGTGCCAGAGGGACTACAGTGGTTCAAATGCATTTCAGGAATGCATGCCACATACACTGAAGATGGAGTTCAAACTTGCTGTAACAGAGTGCTCGCTTTTTAGATGATTCAAAACTCTTCATTTAGGTAGTTAGCAAGGGAACAGAGAGACATACAGACTTAACAGCAAATCCAAGTGCTTCCACATCCCCATTTGGGAAGGCAGGGCACTTGGGCCTCAATTCTCTAGAAAGAGACTGTTCAGAGTCTGAGATCATCGTGAATATCTCAGTAAAATTACTTTTCTCTGAAAGAGAGCAAATTGGTTTCCTCAGCCTGTGAAATCAGGTACCATGGTCAAAAAATGCTCTGCACAGTTGTTCAAATGGAGAGGCAAAGTGGAGCTAGTCATCCAGATGCAAATAGCCTTGAACCCAGAAGATAATTGTCCTGTCCTATCCAAATTTTACAGTTTGGCTCATCTCTCCCACAGTATTTGAAAACAGTGACCGAATCACTTTTGATGAAGAGAAGCTCTGTGCGTAGGCTACAAGTAATCAGTGTATTTAATTGGTTTCACAGCATGCAAAAATGACACAATATGCAAATTGTTAATGTATAATTACCTTCCTCCGTTGTTCTTGCTTCATTTCCTCTAATCTTCTGTTTTCATCCTCTTGAAGAGCTTGCTTGTAAGTATGGCTTCTCATCTGTTGTTCAGCAGAGAATACAAACATATTGGTATGGAGAGAGGGAGGCCAAAATTCCAAATGTTATTCCCAAATCATTATACAGGTGATTAAAAAAACAGAAATGGTTGAATGATTCCAGTTACTTTAAAAATAGATTATTCTCAAGACTAGAATTTAAACAAGAAGTGGTTTAAAGCATCTCAGTCATTCAGTTTGACTGAATGTCCACCCGCGCATCACAACAAGGCAGTCAGTCACAGCACATGCTATTCTGTGTCCTAGCAGCCTGCATAAAGATACTCCGAGCAGCCAGGAAACATAGTTGGGATATATGACAGTGAGATGGGATAGTCAGAGAAGAAAGAAAAGTACTGAAAATATTACCAAGAAAACAAAGCAGAATGGAGGCCTAGTAACAGAAGTGAACCCAGGGTTACTTGTGGAAAGGTAGTACCTAAAGGGGGCCTACAAGAAAGCTGGACCTTTTACACGGGCATGTAGTGATGGGACAAGGACTAATGGCTTTAAACTGAAAGAGGGTGGATTTAGATTAGATGTAAGAAAGAAGTTCTTCACTGTGAGGGTGGTGAGGCACTGGAACAGGATGCTCGGAGAGGGTGTGCATGCGCCACTCCATGTGTATTCAAGGCCAGGCTGGACGGGGCTTTGAGTAACCTGGTCCAGTGGAAGGCGTCCCTGACCATGGCAGGGGGTTTGGAACTAGATGATCTTTAAGGTCCCTTCCAACCCAAACCATTCTACAATTTTATGATTTGTGGAGGTAGGGCAACAGAAGCTGAGAGATCAAATCTGATATATGATTTCTGAGGCAGCCAAGAGAACTGAAAATCTAAACTGCACATCGTTAATAATGTATTTAACTGTGTAGCAGGTTTTCATTACAATAACGAGCCCTGGTCTTTCACAAGCTGTTGTTAGCATAGAGCCAGCTTGCCATTAGGATCTTATAGGATCCTTAGGATCTTATACACAGGAACTTGTACTCTAAAATCTTTGAGCAGGGACAGAGTATCATGCTAAATAATAAGCCAGTATAATTTAATACACGAAGTTTGCAGGCTTGACTTTAGCAAGAAATTTGTTGCAGGCCTACACAATGTTCTTGAAACTTGATATATGCATACAGAATGACACCATTGAAGCAACAGGCACATAATTTGCTAAGAAGACTGAATAGAGGAAGCGATTATTAATAGCTCAATTTTGAGCTGGGAGGAGTTGTTACATGTGTCCAGGGAGACTCATTCTGGGTCCAATACTATTCATTATTCTCTGTAATGGTTTGGAGAATTGTGTGGAGTGTATGTTAATCAAGTTGGAAGACAATAAAAATCTACACAGGATAAGTAACACTTTGAAAGAAAGGATTGAAATTAATTATCAGCTTGATTAAATAAGCAGGCCAAAAAAGTCACCTATGACAGAGCCACTCCAAAGAATTTAAATCTGTTCATGCACATCAAGTAATATTTGACACTGATATTTGAACTAGGTGTGCTAAATTAATACCACTATTAAACAAATGATGTGAGGGAAAAAATTCAATCAACGTTACATTGTCCCAAACACTTTTAGATCATTAATTTTAACTTTAAAATATCACATATACATATATATGACCTCCCTTTTAGCATGCATGTCAGACACTTCCTAAGCTTATCACACTTCTCTATTTCAAATACATTGCTCCTGAATCTTTTAATTACTCCAGACAAAGGACAAGTCCAAGATAATATCAAAATTAGAGTTCAAGTTTTCCCAATGTTTTAGCATTTTGGTACTATGCCAAGTTTATTTAGATAACAACTCATTGGTTGTGTGCTTCAGACTCCTCACTCACAGTGCAGAAGCTGTGCATATGCCTATAGACTGTACATCACCCAAGTTGGCTGGGAAGACATTTTGCTAACTGCATTGCTGCATTATAAGCAAGTGATAAATTGATTAACAAAGCTATAGAAATGCTGCGATGCAAAAGACATGTATAGTATCAGACAGCATTAAAGAACAGTACAGATAAACTGTATATTTTACCTGCTTGGCTACTAACAAAGCTGAAGATGAACTATGAAACCCTTAGAAAACTGGAACGAGAAAGGCACACATAGGCAGGTGAAGTGTAAGGCAAAGGCTAAAAGCTGGACACGTACACCTGAAAGAACTCAGTGCTCCTTCATCTATTCACCCACTTCTGTATAGATAGGAAGCCACCACACCAAAACACTGAAATCCAAGTCAGACTTGGGGACATGAGCTCATTTGTCTTCATGGTTCAATGCTCACACCACATGAAAGGGTGCAGAGGTGGGTCTTCCCTAAAAAAGAATGAACTCCCCACTGCTGGGAGTCTCAGATGCTTCGAGAAGGAGGCAGAAGTGGTGTCAAGATATCTTTTATCCCTTTCTGTAGTCCTTCAGATTGCTTGTCTGCCCAGGACTACAAAAGACAGTCTGAAAGCCACTCTCCTGCAACTGACCTTCTGCCCAGCAATAGTGAGCAGAAGTTGGCTCCTTCAAGCTATATACCTGTTCATATATGTTAAGATTTCTTAGGGTTTTCAGAGACACAAAATCACATGAGGAATCAAAGGGGAATGTATTACTACCTTCCTTTTTCCTGCAATGAGACCCAGAAAGAGATACTAGTGTCAAGACATAGCTGTTACATATTTCTGTTTGCAGCTATTTCTGTAATGGGAGGGTCTTGCACATTTTGAAGGCTTCTGAGGAAATATGGAGGTAAATCTTTCCCTCCCTTCACTCAACTGTTGGCATTCAAGGTTGTATACAACATAGGGATGACCAGACTGGATACTTCCAAGTTTCTGCTGACTAACAACTATTGCTTGCAAAAAACAATTTCTGTGAGCTTGGCTGCCTGCTCTCCATCTTCCCCCACCAGTAAACCTCCCTGAAGGAGAAATTCTTCTGTCTCAGGGTTAATATTCCTCACTGCAATATTTTACATGAGTAGGAAAGCTTGGTTTAGACACGAAGAGACTAATCATACGTGAAAAAGCCTTTCTGAGGCAATTAAAATAATGAAACTGGAGCGATACTTTATCAATTTCCTAATTACATTGATACTTACCAGGCTTATTCAAACTGGGACAAAGTCCCCAAGCAGTCTATAGAAGCGCTTTTAGAATGCAGTGAGAAATAATCTTCTCTTCTGATTAGATTTTCAATGCAGTAAAACATCTGCTGACACAAACTACTTGAGATTTCACAAAAGCTTGCCACCAACAGATGGGCACAAAGCACATTTAAGATTTTTATCTGACCTTAGAAAATAAATCTGTGTCTCGTTTATCAGAAAGAGATCTATGAGTCATAAAGGCAGTCCCTGACTATGTAGGATAGTCTGCCAGTGTGTAAGATACAATGCAGGCAATCTCATTCACCCAAAAAGACTCCTCGGTACTCACTGAGTTATGTCTAAGCAATTAAGTTCAATTAGAATATTCCAGTATTACGCTATTGACAACACCTGGAAAGCTGACTGAAAATATAGTATGTGCCATGGTTTTGCTTACCCATGCTGAAGATTCTGGGCCATGATGAGCAATCTGACACGAATCACTCTTTGGCAAACCGAGGTCCAATCTGTTCAATAATTCATTGTTTTTGCTACAAAGAAATGCAATCCAAACAGAATTGTTAGTGCTTCCATAAAAATAAATACAGCTTTTTATCCCACCCTTGGAATCTAGCCTAGACATTTTATCATGTGACTGCTGAAAAACTTCACAGGTGGAACAAAAGGTTATGGAGATAGACAGAATGAAGTGGAACAGAGGATATAGAACAAGGTAAGACATTTGCTGAGAGAAATTTTTAAGCAAACTATTATTGTCATTTGCATATTTGGGGTCTAGAGTGGCTATGTTTTCTTTCCTCATTGTAAAGCTCCTATAATACAGACTCGCATAATATTGGATTTTATCTGGATGCAACTACTTCACTGAATTGTTGCAAATCCTTTTACCAGAACTATAAATCTCAGATAAGTCATTTAAAATACTATTTTAAGGAAATTTCCATCATGGTTAATACAATGCAGCCATCCAACAGATTACTTAATCAAGTAGAAAGATTTTGAAGCATTTTGTGAAATTTAAAAAAATGCTTGTCTTCAGCTGAAGCAGAATTGCACAACATTGTCATTTCTTATTCTGGCAAGGGCAATTTTAGTTTTCTAATCACATCCCTTACAGACCATATTTTCAAAGTAGCATCACTTTGCTTACAGCTTCAACCAAGTACAGTTAAACAAAATCACAAGCAACAACATAAACTAATGTTAAGAATAGGAATTTCAGTGCCATGATCAGGAATCGCTTTCCCAACCTGCAGTTCCAGGCGTATCTGTTCAAGTCTGCTCACTCAAAAGAAGGGAGTTAGAGGAAAAAGGCAATTTTTTATCTCTGCATACAGCTTGAAAACATAAAGCACTGAAGTGAGAGAAGAAAGAGTGCTTCAAGAGGCATTTAACATAAAGATTTACTCTGCCAACAAGGCAACCAGCTCTCTCTGTCTGGGAGAAGATACCACCACCAAAGACAGCTACTTACTTTTCAGTAAAACCTTGGCTGCCAAAGAGCGATGATGACAAACTGTTAAAACAGACTATGAAGTGTGATACTATCTTTCACTCCATGATCTGAAATGGTGAATAGATGCATTTTTGGAAAATGTCCTGCTGGTCAGTTGGTATTGAGAAGAAGTAGGGAGAAAGAATAAGAACCCGTAACAACTTCTCTGCTATTCTATGCAATACAAAACCATGATGAAACTTCCGGTACAGAGTACTTGCTCAAGCTGTAGCAAGCCATGCTTTTAGAGTCTCAACATTCCCAGTTCAGCTCCCTTTCCTCCACTACCTGGGCAGTTAACGATGCACAATACAGAAAGAACCAAGTGAACACATAAGGTTCCCTGAACTACAAAGCACCTGTATATAATGTTTAAATAAAATAATAGTCTTCTTACCCAAATGTTAAGCACACACATTTTTTCCATGAAGTATGAAAGGTTGAGTGGGGAGATTGCACACAAAAATTTTGGGAACTTGAAGTTTTAAATTGCAGAATTTGTGTTTGTCTACCTATGCTAAAATCGTTCAAATAGCTTTTTTTTTTCTTCAGCAGAATGACTGAGAACTCCTACAGAAAGTCTGGAATTCATCTGAGAAGGTTGAAGCTCTGCAAAGAAATACCTGGCAACTTGGTGGTATACCTGGATATCCTAATTCCTTATGGATAGCAAAAGAATGCCATGGGGTATGTGGAAGTTTCCTTATTTCCATTAAAATGGAGTGGGGGTTTAAGACACTGCATTTCCCAGATCAGCACAGCAATAGGTGAAAAGCTAAATCAGTTCTGGTATTACAAAAAATATTAAAAGAGTGGAAGAAAATAAAGTTTCTCAGCAAGACTGTGCACTGCCTTTCAATACATACAACACCCTATGCACCGAATTAAGTAATACATTAACAAAACATCCCTATCACAAGAAAGGGACTCAGGTTTCCAAACCTGACACAAACTCAGTCAAGTCAGTCATAGATGTTAATTTGTTGTGTATCATCTCTATGGACACCCAGCAATCAATCTGGAGTAGCCAGACTGTCAAAATATTGTCTGAATGGTATTTTTCATAATATTACCTATACCATAACAATGCAGAGCATAGCATAAGCCATGCTGCACGGAAAGGGAGAAGTCGGAGAGATGACAGTTCAATTAATGTTCCAGAGAGGAAAGCATTATCTCCAGAAGGAAATCAGCATATTAAAGTGTCCATAGGTGTTCCACATTTAGACAGTTGGAGCACATCTCACTCGCTTGCTAGAACTTCAAGGGCTAATCAGAGATGCTAACAAAATGTGTTCCTGGAAACTAATTAAGGAAAGAAGAGCATAAACTGAAGAAATTAATCTAAATACAGCAGCATTCTGATACCCTTCAAAAATAGCTAGGCAAAAGAAGATCCAAAACTTAGACAAACCAAGAAGATGGCACCCTCCTAACAGGCTGTTAATCTGAGCTCTTATTACCCCTAAGCATCAAGTTGAAGGGAAGACAGCTGTTCAGAAGCACTGGTTAAGTTGGAGCAATCTTATGAGGAAATTTTGACTTTCTCGGTAGCCTTGTTTTCCATTACACCACTGGGAACAAGCCCTTTGCTCTGCTAATTAAAATAGGCTACTCCCACACTGGTACGTTTATTAGCAGCAGGCAATACTCTTAGCATGGAAACTCATTCTTCTGTGCTAACAGCACCTGGAATAGTTTTGACCTGTTCCAAACAGCACTTTCCCAAATAACTCCTGACTTCTGTCTGGGAATGAAGAACAACCACAGGTAACCCCAACAGGCACTTCAGATGCAGCTGCCTCAATTTGGGAGGTAAAAAAGTTTGCTAGCAATGGAAGCAGGTAGTCTTAGGCCTGTTGGCCTCAAAAGCAACAGTGATTGACAGTGTTTTATTTATTACTAAAGATGCAGCTGTGGGGGAGTGAAGCACAATACTGGATTCGGGGACTGAAATACTCTTAAGAGCTGTCATGGGAAAATATTGTCTCTGCTGCCAGCATCCTTGAGTCACATGCTAGGAGGGGACAGTGCGTGACTGTGGAAATCAACCCATGTTGCAGATGCCTTCTGTGGGTCCTCGGATATACAGCGTTACATTCCACAACTATTCTTTGGGCAGAGTCCTTTCTTAAAAGCTGTTACATAAAAGCATACACTTGAAGCTCAACAAGTACATGTAAAATGCAGAAACATAAATTTTCTAGATGTTCTGTTGAGAATGGTGTAATTTAGGGATTTAGAGCTGGCACCCTGCACTCACAAGCTACTTGTAGATCACTGAATGCACATGTATTTCCTATTGTTCTGGAATAAATGCATGTGCTGTCCACATTCCCACTGTGGTGAGACAAGGGGGTGGATATAAAAGCCAGAGTGAGCCTAGGTTTCTTTGGTCTAGGTAGGAGTTGCTCTAACAGGGTCACCAGCCTTGAGAGCCAAGAAGCAGAAAGCTCCACAGTTGACTCCAGCGTGCAGCTGTGGAGGATCTGAAGATCCACAACTGATCTCATTGCAGGACCTAAGCTCTAAATTCCTGTGCAGAATAAAGTCTTTAACTTTGAGTGTCATTTGGTCTTAACTCCTGTCACATCTACAAGGCACATAGAAGAGCCAGTCCCGAAAAAGGTTCATCCTTAGGGACTTGAATAGGGATACGGACTTAGGCACCAGCATCTTCCTCCACCCAAGAGTCGCACAGCACTGCTTGCTAAGCTTTTCATTTGAGACTGTATTCCTTTCAGAACAAAGATGTAAAGAATATATTTTTTCTGCCTACACTTAAAGTTCTTGGCTTTAAGTCTGTTTCACAGACTAACATTAAAAATGCATCAATTAAAATGTCTTCCTTCCCCATGAAACCAGTGGCAGTCCTTTTTCTTTAATTGATGGATAGTGAAATGCCAGGATACAGAAAAATATACTGGCTTTTATGCTAGTGCTTTAGAAAAAAAAGCAGCACAAGACTTTTTAATATATCATAAATCTATTTATTGCTCTTGACAATTTTTAAAAGATAATGGCCACTCTTATTACTGCTGAAAACAAGACAACACCTCAACTCCTTGTTTTCTCAAGCTGCAGGACCTCCAGCATCACAATTCTGCTCTAATGAACATCTGCAAGTATACTAAAAGCCATTTAAAAACAGTAACAGAAAATAATCAGGAAGAATCCCAAGCCAGGTAAATCATTATAGCTATTTCAGAGAGCAGACAACATGAGTAGTTACTAAGACCACAAAAGGAGCATCTAGTGCTGAATAACATGGACACATCAGCTTTTGAATTAATTGTCAGTAAACAATGCTAAAGTGATATTTGTCCATTTTCTTCCAATTCAACTAAAAAACTAAGAACCATGCATAATGCATACATAACGTTAGTTTCACACATCTACCCAGAAGTTTCATGATGGTTTTTAAACAAAAGGACTCCCCCTCTCAAAACCAAAACCAAGTATTATTCAAGATGCATCTTTTGGCAGCACCCTCAAGCATATCAACTCTTCTCCCCACTTCAACATATTTAACTGGCTAAGTGTAACATCTTCCTCAGCTTTTGTAGAAATTAACATCAGGGGGTTTTTTACTACCACAGCTGCCCTTCATTCCAGTAAGGTCCATGCTGGCTGTGTTCTTACTGATGCCCTTGTTTCCTTCTCAGTGAGGGCTTGGTCTTGTGAGTTGCCATATGCATCCTGGTCAGACGCTTGCTATGACCCACAAGCCAGTCTGGCTGGTACTAGGGCCTTTGCTGTTCCTCTGTCATGTGGCAATCAAATGTTAAAATAGAAGAATTTCCAGAAGTTGATGCATAGGTCCATGAGACTGTTGTCCATTTATGCATGTTTCCCATAGATTCTATGTCAGGAGATGAAGAGAGACTTCAAACGGTGATGTAGTTAGGATTTTCACTGATGAAAATCATTTGCTAGATTGGGAATGAAGCTGGGGAGGGCCGATAATACTATTTGTGAAAATAATATCTCACCTAAGATATGTATTTCAAAATTAAGCTCTCGAGAAAGTTGCAAGTAGCCTCAGTGGGGATACCAATGGCTTTTGCTGGTATACGGTTATACACGCCTCCTCTCACATCCCCTCCTCTTTGCCGAGGTTTACCACAGCAAGAAGTTTATAAGGTTTAAGTAAGTTCAGAAGGCTAGAAGAAACTGCCATGTTTCCCACAGCTGGGCCATGACACGGGACAAAGTAGCAAAAACATCTGTCTGTCAGCAACAAACACGCCCTCGACTCTGCATGGATTCTGGTTCCCCTGTACCTCGACTCTAACCCATACCTGCAGCACAAGTGTCCATTTTTGGGTAAGAAGGAAAAACAAACATCATCCATGTGCAAAGTTGTCAGCATGAACTAATATCATTTTTTAGTGTGCTTGTGGGTGGGGGATTCAACTTTCACTGGAAGCTATAAGGTGAAAAATTACTATGTGAAATAATTAACCAATTAAATTCCTGTATGATGTAGACGGGTCATCTGCAATGCCTTTTACTGGGAAGAAAGGCTGTCCGGAAAGAGCCGTGGATGTTATTTACCTGACCTTTAGTAAGGCCTTTACACTGTTTCCCACAGCGTTCTCCTGGAGAATCTGGCTGCCTGTGGTGTGGAAGACTGTACTCTGTGCTGGATCAAAAACTGGCTGGATGGCCGGGCCCAGAGAGTGGTGGTGAATGAAGTCAAATCCAGTTGGCGGCCGGTCACCAGTGGTGTTCCTCAGGGCTCAGTATTGGGGCCTGTTCTCTTCAACATCTTTTATCAATGATCTGGATGAGGGGATTCAGTGCACCCTCAGTAAGTTCACAGATGACACCAAGTTGGGTGGGTGTATCAATCTGCTTGAAGATTGGGAGGCTCTACAGAGGGATCTGGACAGGCTGGATCAATGGGCTGAGGCCAGTAGTATGAAATTCAAAAAGAGTAAGTGCTGGGTCCTGCACTTGGCCACAACAACCCCCTGCAGTGCTACAGGCTTGGGGAGGAGTGGCTGGAAAGCTGCCCGGTGGAAAAGGACCTGAGGGTGCTGGTCAACAGCAGATTGAGTATCAGCCAGCAGCATGCCAAGGTGGCCAACAAGGCCAAAGTCATCCTGGCTTGTTTCAGCGCTAGTGTGGCCAGCAGAAGTAGGGGACATGATTGTCCCCCTGTACTCTGTACTGGTGAGGCCCCTCCTTGAATACTGTGTCTAGTTTTGGGCCTCTCATTTCAAGAAGGACATTGAGGTGCTGGAGGGTGTTTAGAGAAGGGTAGCAAAGCTGGTGAAGGGTCTAGAAAGCAAGTCTAGAGGAGCAGCTGAAAGAACTGGGGTTGTTTAGCCTGGAGAAAAAGAGGCTGAGGGGAGACCTTATGGCTTTCTATAACTACTGGAAAGAAGGTTGCAGAGAGGTGGGGGTTGGTCTCTTCTCCTGTATAAGAAGTGACAGGACAAGAGGAAATGGCCGGAAAAAAGAAAAGTTGCTCCAGGAGTGTCATGGTTGTTAACTACCCTTCCTGTGTTGAAACAAAGGCAGAGACAGGCAGTCGCCCTGACAAGGATCTCAGCCATCCTTCCACCTTCATAAGGTACTCGTGCCCCTAAGTTTGCACAAAGCAGGGCTTTGAACCCCTGTGGAGAGGGAGCCTGCGAGTCTGAAAACTCATTTGCACCCCATTTCTGATATTGGCCACAGTGCACATTTGTCTACTATAAAAATGGGAGTCTTGTCGAAGAGATAGCAGAAAAGCAGAAAAAGCAGAAAGCAGAACGTAGAATGCAGAATCAAGAATCAGAGAGTTTATTCTGTCTCTTCTCGGAGTACAAGCTGGGGCAGAGGGAGGGATCTCGCTCTGTTCTAAGACATTAGAACAGAGGCTTCGAAATATTGGAGCTGGGACGCTAGTGACAATATTTTGTTAAGAATTTGTGTTTCTGTAAGCAGGAGATTCCTCTATTAGTTAGTGGAGATAATGTTATCGTGAATGCGTCCTCCCTAGATCGTTGGTAAATAGGTCTTAATTTGCATTGGTAAAGAGAAGGTATTCAGATTTCTGTCTGAGCTGGTTTACTGGTGAAACCTGTTTACCCTTGTTGTCAGTTACATGTAAGGTATTGTTCTGTGTAAAAATTTCTGACCAGACATCATTTGAACCTGCTTAAAGGAACTTAATAAAACCCGTATTGTTTATTTATAATTGCTTGCGGGGTATTTTCATAACAAGGGGGGATCTAGCTTAGATATCAGGAAGAACTTCTTTACAGAAATCATTGTGGAGTATTGGATCTGCCGAGGGAGGTGGTGGAGTTCCCATCCCTGGAAGTGTTTAAAAGCCGTGTGGATGTGGTGCTGAGGGACATGGTTTAGGAACGCTGGCAGTGCAGAGTGAATGGTTGGACATGGTGATTTTAAAATTCTCTTCCAACAAGATGATTCTAAGATTCTATAACTGACCAGCACAAATCCTTCCAGTAGCCACACACCAATCTTAATACAGTATTCACAAGCTTCACTGGAGTAATACACAAGCATACTAAGGAGGACTTTGATAGATCTAATGATAGTGATCAAAACTGTGCTATCTTTGGCTAGTAGGCTTTCTTGTCTGCAAGTTCTTGAGCATGTGTTCCTGTTCTTTGGGATAAGAACAAAGAAATGTGGCACTAGTTCACTTCAGGTATAAGGCTCCAAGAAAGTATAAAAAGAGGTTTAAAAAAAAAAAAAAGCAACTTTCTCAGTTGAATTATTTTCATCACTTTCTACCCACACCCAAAACTAATCTTCCTGTCAACCCACTTGTTTTTTTTGTTTGTTTGTTTTCCTGGCTGGATGAAATAATACAGCTAGACTATTCTTTCCTCCCACCAACTCATCCAATATTCTTGGAAGTTATTTTAGACAATCAAGTTTCATTTTTTTATCTGAAATAATAAGCATAAATCCAGTTTTAAGGAAAATGCAGTTTTGTATAAGACTATTGCATAGATCTTCCATTCTGTGTGCTCCATCTGCATGTGCAATCTGCTTCTATATTTTCAGCCAGCTTGCATGGGCAGATTAATGCGTACAATTAGAAAGCAACCTCACAGGCATTCAATAAACTGCCTTCATTATTACACTCAAGAGAGTCCCTTTGGATGTCTATAAAAGCCTAGTTTTCTGCCTGTTAGCTAAATAATTGACAACGCTTAAAATAATCAGGAGCAAATGAACAAAACGAAGACCATTGTGGTAAAAAGACACAAACAAAAGATTCTCAAGGCTGCAAACTGGTTTGTTGTGAGCCCTCTTTCATTCTCTCTAGTAACCTCAATTAAAAGTCTGATCAGGTTTACATTTGCACTTCTGTGGGGAAAATTTGTTACCAGCCGGCTCTTTGAAACACACATCATAGGGGACTGAAAACTGGCAAGGACACTAGTATTTATCCTGTAAAAATAGATAAATAAATTTAAAAATCTGGCTTGATTCAAATTTTATTTTCTTGCGTTTTATGACTTGAGAAAACTGCTTTGGCAGGCAAGTGTGTATCAGCTTGGTTTGGTGAACCTCTTGCATCGTGTGTGGAATATACACTTAGAGGCACTCTGGCAAATTCTGTTCCCTGTTCCAAATTCTGAGCAGAATATATTGAGTGCACACATGTACCCAAGTGCAGCAGTGCCAGGAATTTTTACAGGAGTACAGCCTTCACAAAAACAGAGGCATGAATATGTAACAAAGGGAAAGATGAAGTGATACAACAGCCATCATGGGCTATTGAAAAAAAAAAACCTACGTGCTAGACTGCTTTTCCCATTACATAAATAGGTAGGTAGCTATCAGAAACACAGTGGACCACATCCAACACTACAGTTTCTGGAAAGTCGAATCCAAATTCAATAAAAGCACCTTACTAGAGAGCTGGGCTAAAATGTTATGGTAAGACACACTACATTTCAGGCAGAGATTCATACAGCCTGCACAGCAAGCCACAGAGAAAAGCAAGTCATGAAGTAGCCATCTCTCATTACTGTTTAAATGACATTTTTTGTGTCCTAACTAAGGAGAGAGGTCCTAAAAAGTCCTGAGCAAGCATCTAACCTCTTCTTCATTCCCATTTGGAACAATGAACACTCAGTCCTTTCCTCACAGGGATCAGCAAATGCAACATTTGGATTACACAAGCATTCATTATCTTTTAATGCACTCCCACAGAAACACAGTCTCTACCCGAAGCCATCAGTATAAAATGCATCCAACACACCATTACTCAGAAGGAAGAATTCCATTTCATGTGTAAGTAGGAAAGTGCACACATACTCCTTATTTTCTAGATCTGGCATCTGCAGAGGCAGAACCACAGCAATGCTATCACAAGTAAATCCCTCAAGTTCTTCTCCTCTGTTAGGACAAACCACAGCACTCCTGCCATACAGCAATTCTCCCAGCTTAAAGTCTGCTCCTGTGTGCTCTTCAGGCTTTTTATACACAGCTACTTTAGGACATATCTTGTGAGTTTTGTCCAGTTTAGTCACCCAACAGAGACCACTTGGGTAAGAGGAGCTTCTGATTTCAAAAGAGAGAGGCTTGCAGACTTTTCCACAGCACTCTGCATGCATGTCTAGATCGCATTCTCGAAAGACCTAAACACATAAGCAACTGTGGTAACAGATACAGTTGACTTTTAAGGGCCAGTTGAAGAAGCTAACAAGGCTTTCAAGAGATAGGAAATAACTGTATTCTGCAGGCAACAGACAGGGTTGCAGACAATTTTTCCTTCTGGCACTTACTTACTTCATGTTACAGGGGGATTTCAGTGAGAAGTTCTTCGTTTAAATAGTGACAGGAATTTAATCAGAACACCAAATGTCTGGGCAGCATCATACCTTATTGTCAGACTACGTTAATGATGTGAGAATCTTAAGGGCTTTTCCTCATCACATAGAAGCATCACTTCATAGGGGATTGGGCTGTACCCTGTGGAGGCTGATACAGCTGGAGGTGGTGATCAATTTTAAAAAGTTTCCCAGCTAATGAGACTGCGAGTAGGCATTGATCTTCTCAGGAAAACTGTGATGTTGCAGCTACAGATGTTAACAGAGGACAGACTAACAAGGCAGCTTATCTTTTGCAACATCTCCACAAGCCATAACTTTGCAGAGGTCATTGCTTCGTATGTAGCACATGACCCTCCTTCCCCCCTCTCCCAGCAAGCAGGGAAAGCGATCAAAATACTCCAGCAGAGACAGCGAGGAAAAGGGCACGACCTCATGTTTGTTCTCTGCCTCTAGATGTAGGGTGTTAGATGGTGGAAGTAATGAGTCATTCATTTTTGCATAGTAGGCCAAAACACATCTTTAAATATCAAGCATTTGTACGTGAACATGTCTCTAATAACTGGCAGTACTTCCACAGAGTTATTTTATATGATTTGAGATGTTGCACAGTATGTTTCCATTACTCTTGGATGCTGCGCTCCATAATGACAATGCATCTTAGCAATCCAAACTCGGGAACATCCAGTGGTAAAGATGCTGCCCATCTAGGGATTCTTTCAGACCAGGGAAGGTACTACTGTCACTCTGTACAGCATGGGAGGTTTTTGAGTACCAAAATTGCATTCATTGTAGGTATGTTTTCAGCTCACTTCCTCCAGGTGTAGTATCTACAGTGCACTCCTGGTGTATGTTTGACACACAGTGCATACAAATAATCATCTGATAGTTGAATGTAATTTCGATGGAACTCGCCCATCTTCACCTTCAGCTGCATTAGTCAGTTTGGTTTCCTAAGATGACACTAGCTGAATGCTCAAATGCTTTCCTAAATCAGTGGGCAGAACAGCTGCTATGCAGTCTTCTTCCCAGTACCCAGGCAGCCTGAGATCCTGCACCACCTGGGAAACAACCAGCTGCCCACATGAAGGCATTTCAGAGGGTTTGGGCTTGCTTTTGACAGAACCAAGCTTACTTTTAATGGAAAAAGTACTGATTGACAGAATTCATTTCACCCTGGGCAAAAAAACCATACGGACAGGGAAGGTGAGGAAAAGGAAGAGATATGTCTCTATTCATAGCTGGATAAGCCTTAAGAAAAAATTAGATTAAATGGAAAGGTAAGAACCCTGACAATCTCCTCAGGAAAAAAAAAAAGTCCCATAACTGAGGACCCTGCCCTGAAAAGATTTGATGAGATTGTTGAGTTAGGCTCAAAGAGCATGAAGGTGTCTAGTCTGTCAAGAACAGGCAGAAATCTAAAGCTGTGCAGGGTCTTCAGAAATTCTGAGGAATCAAGTGGTGGGGGGTGGGGGTTGGGGAGGGGAAATCCACACCAGGGCAGAGGACAAAGAGCAGGCAAAATACCAATATCTAGAAAGAAACACTGGCAATGTATTTTTTTAAAAAAGAGCTGTACCTAAAGCCAAATGGGAAGAAATAAAAGGAAAAAGATGAGAAAGGCTGAGATCAGTGAGAAAGCACCAAAATGTCTATACATCAGAGCGCAGAGTCTGGGCAAATGATGAAGGAACTGGAGCTTCTAGCATGGGACAAAAGTGACTCCTTTAAAGGTCACGGAGGAGGAAAGAGCAATCAATCATGCTAAGAACACAGGTGAGTAATTTCGGGAGCCAAAGATAAAAAAGGTAAAGGTGACTAAACAGCATTGTGTGTTAATTATGTGATAGAATTGGTTTGGATCCAATAAATAAACAGGGTAGAGTGAACTGGCAAGGCAGGAACTTCACTGTCAATAGAATTAATTATGTCAGGAGTTAAGCCATATCTAAATCTGACATTAAGAAAATATTCCTGGGAAACAGGTTTGCAGAGCAGATCTCTAAATTTAAGCTGTAGGACTATGCTAAATATAGGAAGTCTTTATTACCTCTGTGTGGTTTCTTTACTAGTCACTAAAATGTATATGCAGAGATTTAATTTACAACCTGTTTTGATAATTAGTCTTGGATTGAATGATCACATATTGATTCAGTCAGAGAAAGCAAGCACAAAGTTGTTCTATAATTCAACAGTTTTTGTTTCAAAGTGTACGTTTTGAGAAGCTAAGAAAAATATACTGGAACAAATTTCTCACAGAATAAGGTATAGGGGAGGCTTGGAATATTTCTCAGAATCACAGAGTGGTTGAGGTTGGAAAGGACCTCTGGAGGTCATCTTGTCCAACCCCCTGCTCAAGCAGGGCCACCTAGAGCCAGCTGCCCAGAAATTTTGAATATGTCCAAGGATGGAGTCTCCACAATCCCCCTGGGCAACCTGTGCCCATGCTCAGTCATCCTCCCAGTAAAAAAGTGTTTCATGATGTTCAGGATGAACTTTCTGTGTTTCAGTTTGTGCCCATTGCCTCTTGCCCTGAAGTGAAAAGTTTCAAGTCAAAAAGCAAAACCAAAAACAGCAAGAGAAGCCAAACTCTTCCTGAGTCCCAAACCAGACAAATGCAAACAAATAAATAAAAACACAAGGACATGCAGATGAGGAAATTTAGGTCATAAGTTTCAAATTTTACGTACTAATATTGATCTTCAAGGAACATCTCTCTTCTTTGCATTTCTCGTTGTCTTTTTTTGACTTCAAGTCTCTCCGCCTACAGCATTAAAAACAGGAAAACATACTTGAGATTTCCAGTACAGAAGAAACAAACACTGGTTATTTTAATTCAAGTATTTCAATATGGTGGTTTTAGATCAACTATAGTAGCAGTTGGGTACAAAAGAGACCCAATCTCAAATTTAAAAGTATTCAGACATGACCAAACAGCTCCTAGTCAAAAGACCAGCCTGAAATAGAAAACCACACTGTGTCCTGGCAGACCCATGTATCTTCACAAAGCACCTCGTGAGCCTTCACAGTTCTCATGCCACAGCACTGTTGGGGTCATCTCTCAGTATAACTGATGCCACATTGGTCCTAGTAAGAAGGCAGAAGACATGAACCTCTGCACCAAAGCAGATGGCAGGACCAAAAGCACAGTGATATGAGTAGATGTAGACCTGTGGCTTTCAGAAGCATTAGGTACTAGCCAGCTGAACACATGCTAAGACAGATGAAAGTGTGAGACATTTGTACTTAACCCGTCTTATTCTGCCTCAGATACCATGCCCAGTGCAAGAGTCAACCAAATCCTTGGCACTTAAAACTACTCTAGAAATCTAGATACCACACAAGTGATTAAGTCCTTTAAGATAAAATTGCACATAACTTCCAGTGGAAGGGTTGTCTAAGCTGCCCCACCACCCAAATTCTCATAGAATAAATCATTAAAATAAAGCAGAAACTAGACAACTTGCTGCAACTGCAACATGTAGCTCAAGCTAAATTCCAGTCAACAGGAGAACAAATATATTTTTTTTTTTGGCACACAGGCTGTAGGTAAGTCCAGTGGAAAGAGGAGTCAAATGGCAGTTCAGAGTGTTAAAAGCACAAATTAGAATTGCCAGCTGGGATTTCAGCCTTGCTGTATCTTGAGCAGAAGTTCCCACACTTCAGTTAGTGGGGAGATGCTCCAACAAGAGTTCCCACCCGAGGTTCACAATGACTAGAATGTTGTACAAACTGCAACCTCGGATTGTCGCTCTGCTCATTGCCCACCCTCAAAATGAAAAAAAAAGTAATTGTTTGGTAACCCAGCAACCAGACATAACTCTGAACAAAGTGCCCTAGAAATTTCAGACAATACCTTGAGAAATGAGAAGCGAGCTGTAGGTGGGAATGGCCCATTTGGTCAGAGCCCCACATGAGGGAAAGGACACTGTACTTGCGTAGAGGCATTGTGCAAGGCCAGGTAGAATGGGGTGGGTGTGTGGGGTGTGTGTGCATGTAAGGGGCAAAGTGTTGTTAAGAACAGGGCTGTAACCCCCATCTCCATCATTTTCTTCCTGTTCTGCAATCAGTAACATTTCAGAAAAATTAAAATTCTGCTGGCAGTTACTCAATTACTTTGCCTTCAGTGATTTCAGGGTAGGTATTTTTTAGTTGGATGAAGAATGACTGTCTGGAAGAGATTTGCAGAACAAGTGCAAATTCCTCCTCGGCGTGTATTGGATTAAGAAAAAAAGATCCTGTCAGATGTCTGCAGATAGGAAAAGAGCCACTATGTTGTGTAATGATATAAACTGTTGGAAGGCAAATGACTTTGGAGATGTTATTTGGAAAAAGGCAATGGGAAAATAAACAAAAGAAGGAAGACAAATCTCTGAATAAGATATCCTGTTGCTTGGTTGTTTGACATGCTGAGAAATTAGTAGAATGTATGAAGTACCGATGCAATTAAAATTTTAAAAAATCTAACTAAAGTAAGGAATATCACCTCACAGCACAGGGAAATTTTGACAGTGTTCAAGGGATATCTTGTTTGCTCCTAACCTCTCCACCCAGAGACAGATTATTTTTTAGGCAAAATACTCCTACCCATCTGTGGAACTTAGCAATTTACAGGAAAAGAAAGGAAAGACGAAGAAAGGAAATCTGATGGCATCTACTATTGTCAAAGATGATATTGATACCCTCAAGACACCAATAATAGCTCCCAGGATTTTCCCCACCACTGCTCAACCCTGCAAGCTGACTCCTTCACCTCGGAAAATGCATTTGATACCATCATATTGCAAAGCTCCCGAAAGTTCAAATCCAAAGCTCACAGGAATTGCTGTGATCTAGCTCCTAAGTAGAAAAACACAGTGATACTAACTTTGACAATACAATTCTTCAACATCACCCCGTCTCCCACTAGATAAAAAAGAAGGAAACATCTTAACGGCTATTCTGCTACCAGAATGGTGCCTGAAGAAAACTCCAGCACATTGAAATTATTTACTTGTGGCTCGTGTGACTATTTTCTACTCTGGAGGTTTACCCTGGGATCCCTTCTTAAGATGGGGAGAGTAAGACAATGGACATTCTCCAACTAAGGATAATCATAAAATCATGGCATGCCTTCAGCTGGAAGAGACCTTTAAAGGTCATCTAGTCCAACTCCTCCTGCAGTGAGCAAGGGCATCATCAAGATCAGGTTGCCCAGAGCCCCATCCAACATGACCTTGAATGTTTCCAGGGATGGGGCATCTACCACCTCTTCTGGGCAACCTGTGTCAGTGTTTCACCACCCTCATTGTAAAAAATTTCTTTCTTATATCTAGCCTAAATCTCCCCTCTTTTAGTTTAAAACTCTT
>NW_010432187.1:0-9968 GCF_000710305.1 Buceros rhinoceros silvestris | reverse complement strand
TTTGACCTGTCACAACCGGCCTTGTTAAAAAGACTGTCCACAATCTTTCTTTCAGGCCTCCTTTGAGTACTGGAAGAAAGTACAATAAGGTCTCTCCAGAGCCTTCTCTTCTCCAGGCTGAACAACTCCAACTCTCTCAGCTTTTCCTCATAGCACAGGTGCTCCATCCCTCTGATCATTTTCGTGGCCCTCCTCTGGACCCACTCCAACAGGTTCATGTCCTTCTCGTGCTGAGGACTCCAGAGCTGGACACAGTACTCCAGGTGAGGTCTCACCAGAGCGGAGTAGAGCAGCAGGATCACCTCCCTCGACCTGCTGGCCGCGCTTCTTTTAATGCAGCCGAGAATACGGTTTATCAATAGACATTGCCAAAGCACTCCACAATTGGCATGGTCTTCAAAAGCAATGCCAAGAGTGGAACAGCTGTGATATTGAAGGTAAACATGTTGAAAAGCATTAGCAGAAGGTCTGTAAAGTGCCTGGTTTTAACAAATTCCAAAAAAAGGCCATTCATGCTGATTAACACAGTCAAATTAAAGATCACATGATTTGATAGAGAATAAAATTAAATTACAGCATATTCTAAATAGAACAGTTTCTAAAGATGGCAGGATTATTACTATGTAATGTAAGAGCAAAAGAAAGTTGCACGCAGCAGAATTACACTGAGCCTTTTCACTTCAGATCTTTTTAATCCTTTAGTATTTAGTCAAGCTTTAGAATATGCAAGGCAAGGCTAAAGGCAAGGTAACAGAAACAGAGACTGAATGACAGGAAACAGAAATATCCAGTTCACCCAAGTTATGTTGTTTTCTGTAGAGCACAAATGCAGAGAGCTTAAAAAAAAAAACAAACCAGAAAGAAGCCAAGTATCAGCCGCTTGTTTATTTTCTTGGGAACTTTGACAGCCCTTTCACCCACCCAAAAGACACAAAGGAAGTTATGGTTCAGTCTGATGTGAAGGGCTGCACAAAAGATACCCAACTGCAGACGCCTGTTAATAACGAGCAAATAATAATGCTGCTACTTCCCACGTACTCCCACACTTTCTGCAGATCAGACACGCATCTCAGCGCTAGGGACAAAAACAGAAATAGGGGATCTTCTGCTAACAGTACAAAGTCTCTCCAAATTATCTCAAGTGAGCACTCGGAGATCGCTAGCTTAGAAGAATATCCATGCAGCTCAGGTTTATCCCATGAACAAATCAAAGCAGTCCACGACAAGCTGCCTGACATGGGGCACATGGGATCCCAAATCCCATTCACTGCTACACACAGAGACTCCACTACCTGCTCACATAAACCAGTCCTGTGGGACACAGAATGAGGGGGAAGGATCCACATTTCTTCTCTCTGGGAGCTGGAGACAGACAAGGTAGATGCTAGCTACTCCAGCACCTAACCTCCCAGTTAATTAAACAATGACATAGACAGGCAGGTGGACTCATACAGATGGTAAGGCAGACTTTCCACATTTGGGTACTGCTTTGGCAGACGACCAAGAGTTTTCTCTTGGTCACAAAGATAACTGCTTTTCTCTGCAAAACCAGCATTAAAGCAATAACATAAACACCTCCTATGTTCGTAAGCAGCACTAGCTTACAGTACATCACCCTTATAATCAAGGAAGAAGTGAGCTGAATGCCAGCACCTGTTCTAGTCGTCGTGCATTAGCCTGTAGGGCTTCACCATTCACATTTGCTGGCAAAGTAGCTCTTCAGCTGTGAAAGTTTCAGGGCCCCTGCTGATAAATTTGACTAGCCATGATCTCCTTCCAGACTGTCAGACAATTTGGTTTTTATTGAACGAATAACAGCCTTAAGCAAAAGGACTGGCCAGCAAGAAAAGGAGGCTTGTGAAGTTGCAGAAAGACATGCTGATGCCCTGCAGGTGCAGTTGTTTACACATCTATCACTTAAAAAAAAAAAATTAAAAAAAAATCAAAGTTCTTCTCCTGTGGTAACCAGGGCCCAAACATTGGTCAAACAGTACCAGTTCTTTAGGATCCCTTTCCGGTCATGCTCAGCTCTCAAGAAGCCTTTCATCTGCAGGCAGGGTGAGATAGCCAAACTGACAACTTTCAGTGGCTTTCCAGCATGTTTTTCTTAAATACAGAGTTGAATTTTTAATATATAAACACCTTTCAATCAGATGTCTTCATCAGCTTAATTCCTATTGTGGAAGACAACCCGAATCAACAAATTCAAATTAGGAGTTCCCTTTCATGCTCCTCTGTTTTGTTTGTTTGCTTTGTGGGTATATGCTTATTTATTCAAATTAAACAGTTTGTTTGGCAAAGATGTTTGCCATGATATTGCGTTCTCCTTTAGACAAAACTGATAGTTACAGTTTTACTATCTACAACATCTATAAAGATTTTATGATCTGTGAGAGTGAAGGTAAGAAAATTAAAGAGCATGAAAACAAAACTGATATATCAATATATTTTCTAGGTGTAACCATAAATTATGGTAGTCTTGCAACATTTTTCTTCTCCAATGCCCACAGGCAAACAACATATATTTAATAGGTGAATAAAATATAATTAATCCCCTTCCTACCATTGCTATGATCACTGCTTCTGGAGCTATACACGAGCTGGTAACCGTTAATGATATTTTCACCTGATAATATTTATTTTCCCTGTGAGCTATTATGTATGGGTTTATCTTCAAAAAGTAATGTTAACCACTGAAAGACTGGGAACAGACTAACACATGTAGAGGCAATTAAGGCTATTTTTGTTTACACATGCCCTGTATGCCATCCAGTAGTGATTATTTTTTAATTAACTCTCCGCATTCAGCTTCTGCACAGAAGATCATTTTTACTGTTGTGGAGGCAAAACTTGTAAATGTGACATTTCTGTTTCTCTCATTAACTGTGCACACCAGTATTATGCTCCCCCTCTTTTCTTTTTGTTTTGGTTTTTTTTTTTGTGTTTAAATTCCACATTATGCTCTCATGGGAGTGCTACTTGGTTTCCATCAAGGAGACATGAATGAACTTTTACAAAGGTTTATGCAGCACACAGGATGAGAAGATGCTTTGTGAGAATAACTAGAAAAAAGAAACAAATTCAAAATAAAACCAAAGATTTGACAGTGAGCTATCATTAGTGTCAATATATGGTGAATGTTAGAAGGAAAATTGATCTTATACATTAGCAATATACCTGGGTGTGCAAGCCCCAGAGGGGCTAGAGAGGCATCTGAATTTCGGGTTGCACAATGTAGATAGACTACATTGACCTTTTAATAATTTGGATGCCTTTTCCTCCATGACAGGATGGATTTTCTTGTATTCTTCCCATGTCTACAGCAGGCAATTATGGATTTCTGTAAGGTCTTTCTGCCACCTGCCACAGTCCAATCTTAGAGAGAAAGCTCATGCCAAAGTAAACTATATAACTTGTACACACAAAATGAATCCCGACCCTAGTGTTCTCCCCTTCTGCTAACTCTTCGGGATGGATGCAACTGAAAGGCTGGGGTTTCAGAAGAGCCAAGGGAATGCTTAAGCGCCAAAGAACACCAGGTCAAACATCCTTCAGTCAGTTACAAAGAAAAGGAGGACTGGATTTCCTAAATCCTTGATGCAGTCCAGAACTACCATCCAATTTCATAGGCCTGTTCCATGTAATTCAGTAAAATCAAGCATCAAGACATGAACTTTTGTTATATGGCTCCAATTCAGCGGTAACCATGTTTACCTTTTCTCTTTGAATTGCTTTCTTTTTCAGGATTTCTGCTTCCTCAGTGGCTTTTTTTGCTTTTACATATTCTTCTCTCTTGTGCTGTATGACATAAACATAGAAAATTATCTTGCATGTGTACGTATACAAAGAACACATAAGGTAACTTGACTTGACTCCTGTAGTGCACATCTTGCAAACCTAGAGTGTGTTTGAGGAAAGTTTCCATAATTTTTTTCTTAAATGAGGACTGAATAAAGCAGGCTGTGCACCGTCTACTCCAATACTGGCTTTATGAAGACTGAGAAATCTAGGACTGATAAATGGGCAAGGAATCACACAGCTGATTGATAATTTACAAGCATGTATATTTTTTATAACATGAACAACATTTTTACATAAGCACTGGATGGGGTGGTACATTGACCAATTAGTCAAAGTGTAGGCAACATGCTGGAAGATAGTGAGGCATGGAAGTGGATTTACAACTGTACTGGTTATCATTTTAGATATGAACTCTGATATGGGTTGCCACATATTTAGAGCCAGTTTTCCTTTTTTTTTTTTTTTTTTTTTTTTTTTTTTTTTTTTTTTTTTTTTTGGTGCAAAACACTTGTTTCTAGTTTTCTGCTGCTTCCTTCGGGTTTCATGACTTTCTTTTGTCAAGTAGCTGAGTTCATTTTATAGCCATAGGAAACAGTGCATGAACAGCTTTTTTGGAGTTCTTAAAATAAACAAACTTATTCTCCCTGACCTTTTGCCGGTATTTAGATTGCATGAGCATCATTTGCTGGTTTTGCCTTGCTTGAGCTTTGGATTCCTTTCCACCTTAAAAAAAAACAACAACAAAAAAGTATAAATTGCATTTTGCATGAGCTTTTTAAGTTCAAATGCCAGTCACTGCAGAACAGAGCAATATAACAGATTGGTTGTGTGCATATACAGGAAATTTTTCATAATTACAGTAGCTGTCTAACATTAAAGAGAACAGACAGGAGACCTTTTTGATCATTTTATCTATCCGTCAAAAGCACTATCTTGCTATTTACAGAGCATCCACTGTATCATCCACTCTACCAGCAAATATGTCTTACAGTATATGATCAGCTTACTGAAGAACTATTCCATTTTCAGAAAATCAGTCATGCTTTGAAGATGAGTCTTTATTTTCAGATCCAGCTCTCCCCACCTTTGCTCAGTTTGTCAAAACACACACATATAGTGACAGAAATTTTATTGCCAAAAAGGTTTCTCTTTTATCAAATTTAGGAGTTTGGAGTTTGCCAGCTCTAATGGGATATTATCACTGGAATATCTTCTATGCATTGTCTCAGGGCTTGAGGAAGACTCTGAAATGGATATCAAAGCCTTTTTCCCACAGACCTCATATTCATATCCAGGTAGCAAAAGGTGCTCTTTCTAAAGGCACAGGCTCTCTCCTCAGAACAGCTAAAGCTTACGCCTTCAATTAAAAAAACCCCTCAACCAACCAATAAGCAAAACATATTAAAAAAAAAAAAACAAACCAAAAAAACCCAGCCACACAGAGAATGTAGTAACAGGTCTCAAGGGATGGAGAGAGCAGGTCTGATACTATTATTCTGCTCTACTATTTTCCAGAGTATTTTCTTGCTTTGGGAGAGCCAATAATTCATTCCCTCAGTTGCTGCAAAAAACCGAACAGGAGCCCTCACCCACCCTGAGGATGAGGGCTGTATTTTTACCCAGTGTTTTTCTAAGAAACTCCCTGCTCTGTGTCTGTTAATTCTACAGAAGCAGCTGGATTGATCTGTGCTGAGGTGCCTGAAATGTAAGACAACCACACTAGGTCCTTCAGGAGGGATCACTCTTCACTAGAAGTAGCTTTCTCTGCTTACTAACGGTAAGTAACTACTCTTTAGGTGTTTTTGTGAGGTTTAGTGAATGGGAGATCAATTCCCTAAGTGCAGCAACTTTTCTATGCACACAAATAAGTCCATAAAATTAAGCTCTCAAGAAAGACTGTCCATACAGCACACAAGCAACAACCTTATGGTAGCCATAAGCATACAGCTGGCATTGTAGAGCATCTCCTTCCTAGGTCTAGGAAATAAAATTGCTACTAAACAGGGTTTGAAATCTTTTGGATGCTTGATTGTTCTTTCTTTCTAGACTTTTATTGGCAACATTTAACACTCTTGTATTCACTGTACTTTTCTGCATGTACTGCTGCACACCAGCTCTAAAGAAGTATTTTTCTGATTACTAATTAGCCACTGCCTATAGCCTTTCAGCCAGGTTTAATTCATTCCAACTGGCTTGGCTGTAATGTGTCAAATGTTTCACTGAAGTCAGAGTATGTTGTGACTGGATTTATATGACATGGTTAAAAAAAAAGGCCACTGCACTTATCAGGCATGATTTGTGGCTCCACTCACTGCTTATGGAGAAGAGTGGAACTTTCATCCTTTATTGCTCTCCTCCCTCCATGGTACCTGAAAGTTTGCCAGTCAAATATTATAGAGTTGAAATCCAGAATAGTTATTTCCCTATGGAAAGCACGAGTGTTAAGAAACTTCAAGAATTCCCTGGTGATTTGGACTAGATGTGTAGGCTCTTAAAATCACTGAGAAAATAACATAGGATACTGTTTTACCTAATGAGTACCTACAGTGGTGAAATCAGAGATGCCACTTATATTTTTTCCTACTTCCTTGAGCTCTCTTCTGTTCCAAATTGGTTCCTGTGGGAATGATAAGATCTAATGATCTTTGCACCTTACCTGTCTTCAGAGGCACGGAACATAGTGCATGTGTCTTAGTCTCCAGGGGTCTTTCTATGTGGCTGCTAGGCGGTGACTGAAGAGCTCATATAACCTCCTTGAATTCTCTCAGCATTTTCTTTTTTTCTTTTAATTTTCTTTTTTCCCAAGAAAGTTTTTAAGTGCAGTGGGACCAGAAGAGGTTAAGACTCCCCACACTCAGTCACTGCAGATTTGCTAACACATCCCCAGTCACACAGCCAGCTGCACACATTCTGCATAGACACCACACACCAAACTTCTGTTTTCAGACTTCATTTTCTTCACCAAAAAGCTTTGTGGTCCTCTTGGGAGAAGCATGGCTTCTAGAAACTGCTCACAGGCAAGCAGCCTGTGAGTTACGTATGAACTCAGAAAGAGCATGCCTGGCAACATGACTGCACATGACAGTGGGAGTACAGGGCACTATACCAACTTGCAAAGGTATGTTTATGACTGCAAACAACTGAGACCATGTCTGCAGGGCAAAACAAACATGTTGAACCAGTATCACCTTGATGGCAAAACCAAATCTGTGTTGGAGACAGTTCAAATTCCCCCATCTCTCCCCGGTCTCTATTTTTGTAAACAAACTTCCCTTGAGTAGCATGGCAAAGAAAGAACTTAGTTCCCAGGTCAAGGCAGACGATAGTCTGCACTGTGCACGCCAAATTCTTCTATGACAGCCAGGGGAAGGAAGGGCAGCTCTAGATTTACAGAACTAATAAAGGTGTCATTATAATAATTCACTTTGTCAGAATGATTTTTTTTCCCATTTGTATTCGTGCAGTTCCTTGAGCTCATCCCATTTTCGCTGTGCACTGTCCTCATAAGTTCTATACAGACAATGCTTTCAAGTTTTGTCTTGTCAGCAAGCTTTATCAGCTCTCTCCTACCTTTTGTGCCAAAGACATTAAAGAAAGATACTAAAACAAGATAGGTCCAAAAACTGGTACTTGAAAACCACTTCAAATAATCTTCCTCTTGATTCAAAACAACCTGCGGTCGTATTCTCTGTACAAGATTGAGGGTCGGTTGGGGTTTTTTTTGTCTTTTTTTTTTTTTAAACTAATTCCCAAATAGCACTAAATTAAATGTTTTATAGTGGTTACAGCTAAAGAGATCTCATACGGTTTCTCTCATCAGTCTAGGAAAAAAGTTTGTTGTCAAACACACCAGTTCAGCTTCAGTTCCTGTAGCCTTTAATCCTGTTTTACATTTATCCATCTGTGTTGTTATATTTATCAAATAGGTAATACAGAGCCTCATGCACATTTAGCTTGCAATCGCCTGAAGCTGCAGGGATCATTTTTGTCTACTCAAGAGCCAGCACTCAGGAAAGAACATGCACTGGCCCCTAACACAGAGGTGTTTTCTTACGGGTAACTGGAGGGTCTCTGACACATACTGTCCATCTGCATGCTAATGCCAAGTGTGTGCCCCCTCAGAGACATAAACCACAAACAGTGTCACTAGCAGGAGGGATAATCCACCTGGTCTTCCCAAATATTAGTGTAGGTTCTCAACAGATTTCTTGAGTGACAATCTATGACGCTTTTTTTCAGAACCATCTTCATGGCCATGACCTTCAAAAAGCACAGAGCACATATAGTGGACTCATGTTATCCCTTACTGACACTGTAGTAGGTAACATGTAGAAAAAAGTGAAAAATGCCTCATGTCCTGGAAAATAAAAGTTTGCAATTCATAACAGCTGATTTACACGTCTTACCCAGTCTCTGCGGAACCAACTTAAATGGCCCTGGCCTGTGCTCTTCTTTCCACTGCTCCAGGTCCTCTAGCTCCTTCTTAGCAACTGAGCAGGTACAAAAACACCAAACATATGGAAGTTAGAGGCAAACTAAAAGGCAGGCAGTATTGCTAATTGTATATAACCCTGAAGACCCATCCAGGAACAGACAAACTTGATCTCAAGGGGTGCGACATCCCCCAGGAGGTTACACGGTGACTGCAATGATCGGCTAACAAGGCAAATATTTTGCCCAACTTGAGACTGTATGGTGAAGACTCAACCCTAAAAACAAAACAATGAACAGCTAAGGGATTGCTAATATGCTGCTTTTTAACCCCTGGGAACCTGTAGTTAAATGCCACAATATTTACTCCTGCAGGTAAAGCAGGTGTTACGATTAAGATATTATTGCTGTATGGAGGAAAATGCTTGTGGTGTAACACTCCTCAGAAGGGAAATGAAGAATAAGCAATCTTCCCTCCCAACCACATGCTCCCTTAAATAAAAGCAGTAGGAATGCATGATTCAGCTTCGAATTAAGACACTTTAGCATAGGTGTCCACACATGAGAAGGGTCGCATGTTCCCAGTGTAGTTGGTGGAATGTGCTTTAGGATGGCTGGTTGATTAAACTGCTCTCTCAAACTGACTGACAGTAGGAAAACCCCAACAATTCCTTTCAACAGAAAGGCCCACAAAGCCTATGGAAAGTGGAGCTGTGTTTTACAGTAGTACTTCAGTTGCTCTCGGAGATCATTTCACTGTTGCTAAAACCAGCATGAACCATATTTTCCAGAGGCAGGCTGTAGCTATGAGATGCTAACAGCAGCTCTCCTCTAACATGATAAAGCCAGTTCCTGGGCAAGTCTCTAAAGAATCCCAAGAGGCTCCAAGAGACACCAGCTTGTTATTTCACCTTTAAAATAAGCAGAGACTGGTAGAGACTGGATTCAGTGAGGCCCTGTTTCTGCCAGTATCCCAGGCAGAAATACTTGGCAGGCTTCAGACCTTGAACGTTGATGACACAAAGTGAAAACAGATCATTACTAAGGCAGCAGCACCTTTGCTGTTAGCATCAAAAGACAGCTCTAAGATGATCTGCTTTTATTCCTCCTTCCAAAATATTATGGTTTGGTTCAGGAGAAGTCCATTTTCTTTCTTGCAACCAAAGGAAACCCAGCCCCACAGCAGCCTGCTGGGGAAGCATTTCAGCAAGACTCACAATATTTGAGAAAAAATTATTTAATTGCACTGTTTACTTGAGGGCTCAAAATGTGAGGAGTGCTGATTGACATTCCTTCAGCTTTCATATCTTGCACAAATAAATATGTAGGTGTGTAGGATTGCAGTACTTGGTCACCTCTGCAAACGGAATTTCTTTCACAGCCAACTCTTGCTGTAACTTTGGCAATGAAAGGTTTTTATCACATGCCTAATCATTCTGGTAGAGGTTCAGGGTGTTCCTGCTTAGCTACTTCCACCAGCAAGACTCAAAACCTAGCTGTCCTGGGTCCAGCACGGTGGAACCGGATGTTCTTTTGTTGTCTGGCTTTCTTCTTCCCAGAGAGCTGTGGTTTTCCCAAGCTTCTGGGAAGGAGGACATGCCTCTCTGGAATGAACTCATAAAAGGGGGCGTGTTGAGAGATTTGGGGACATCTTGTTTTCCCCTGTGCTCTATCTACGGTCCACTCTATCTTGTCCGTGCTGCGCGTTTCTCAAATATGCCGCGCAGGACTCTTGA
>NW_010432186.1:3246-6366 GCF_000710305.1 Buceros rhinoceros silvestris | reverse complement strand
TCTGTCACTTCGGTCGACCGATTCAGAACGCTTTCGGAACTTGCTGTGGCCGCCTACGGATCACTCGGGATGTCACCAGATGTGGCAACTAGCTGTGATACAGGGCACTCAACCTCTTCCATTGAGGGTCACTTATGCACTTTCTCTAGTATAGAGGATGCAAAATGGCACTTTATTATGTACTGAACAGAATTATATAGTGTTCCACTAAGCCTCGCCCATCGTGGGTGGTTACTGCATTCCTGTAACGTAAGCATGTACGCATGTAGTCTTCCGAGCGCCTATACTGCCACCCAGTGTTCTGCAACAGTGTACCGCAACATCGGGCCAGTCCCAGGGGGCTCTGCCCTGCTAAGGATCACTGGGGGCTGCCTGCATCTGGCAAGCCTGAGCCTGAGCCTGAGCCTGAGCCTGACTGAGCCATGGGCTGTCCTGAGCGCCTGTGTGGCGAGTGGGGGCTTCTGCAGCTGTCCCACAGCTGTCCCACTGTAGCATGGCCTGACTCCAACATGAGCCTGCTCCCAGATCCCGTGGGTGCAACATAAGTTCAGAGCATATTTGCCTTGGCAGTCCCTGGCAGCTGGGCCTGCAGAGCTGAGCTGAGCCAGGGCAGGAGGGTGGTGAGTTGCCTTCATCTCGCACTGGCTGTGAGGGGATGCTACTGGCACGCAGCCCTGGTGCTGAGAGAAGCATGGGCCACCGGCTAAGCATCTCTTGTCATCCTGCTGTCTGCCAGGGGTGCCATGGTGCGACTCATTTCCCCGGCCTGGGTCTACCCCAGGGGCACATAGCACTTCAGCAGCTCTCCCTGGTGCTCATTCAGTAGTGGTGCTTGTCAATGCCCAGCTGCATCTTCTCTCCATGCCATCTCCCAGCCCTGCCCTCGCTGACCATGTATTTTTACTCCTGCTTGGAACAGGCTCTGGACAGTGGTGTAGCTGCCATGGCAGTCAGCAATTCCCACTGGCACAGCTACCTCGGGGTGATCATGTGCCATGAGAGACAGCAGCTGGAGCATTTCCAGGAAATTGAGGATATCCTGCTGACCCTGCTGGAGAGCATCCATGCCGAGGAGCCCTGATTCCTCATGGATTATGCCAGGAACCTGGAAGCCTCTGAGTTCACTCTCTGCACCTCTGAGGATGCTGTCGTCACGGACATCCCCCTGTGGGTCAGTGGTGATGCTCTGCAGCTGCTGGCCTGTTGGTCCAGGGACACCCCAGCACCATCCAGGGCTAAGCACCAGCTATCTGGAAGTGCCCTTGCCAGGGACCAGCTTGGAAGACTGGACCAGTACTGTGGGTGTGATGGAGTGGGGAGGTGGTGTGGGGTGCCTGGTTTCAGGCAAAGTCCTCCAGCACCTGAAAGAGCTCCTCGTTTTGGTGCCGATGCCACTTCCTGCTTCAGCCAGGTATTTGTGCTGGCACAGCACTTCTCCAGCCAGGATCTGCCTCCAGCACAGCTGGGGAACCTAGCTCAGCAGTGGCTGGGGTGTAAGTCCCTGGGTGCGTGGCCCACCCAAAGCCTGCACAATCAAGCAAGTGCCCTGCTGTGCACCAGGAAAGACTTTGCCCTCAGCTAAGGAAGGGGAGATGCAGACTCCTTCCTGCCATCCCACAGCAGCAGAATCATCCTAAGACATCTCCAGCCTGGGCTGATGGCACTCTCATTGGTGGGTGGCAGCTTCATGCAGGGTTCACCCACCCCAGCAATTAGTTCCCAGGGACGATTTGTTCAGGGACTTGACATATTTTGGCTCACCCTAATGACATTCTCCCTGTCTCTTCTGGCCTCCAAGTGCCTTGTGCTCCCTGAGGTAGGATATTTGGAAGCTGAACTGGAAGTGCACCATGGCTAGACTGGGACCTTGGGGCATGGGTCTGACTCTGCATGCACACAGGCTCTGTTGCGGTACACTGTTGTGGTACACTGGGTGGCAGTATAGGCGCTCGGAAGATTACGTGCTTACGTGCTTACGTTACAGGAATGCAGTAACCACCCACGATGGGCGAGGCTTAGTCTAACACTATGTAACTCTGTTCAGTACATAATAAAGAGCCATTTTGCATCCTCTGTACCAGAGTAAGTGCATAAATGGACCCTTGACGGTAGAGGTCAAGTGCCAAGAATCACAACGCGTTTCCACAAGGCTCCAGCTTGGAAGCAGTGTCCCAAGAAGGACACGGTGAGGAAAGGATCCTGAGAATGATTGTAGGGGGTCCCAGAAACGTCTTTATGCATTTCCATCTCCAAAGGTGCTTCCTGAAGTAAATTCCAGCCCTGACGGAAAAGCGATGTGAGAGGACCAAGTCTGAAAGCCTTTTAACCCAGCCTCAGCAAACCCACCATTCCCTCCTGCCTCATGGTCAAGCCAGAGCTCTTCATGTTCCTCTACCTTGATAACATGAAACCTTTCCTGGTCCATATTTCTTGTACCACACTGTTTTTCTTGGCACTGTTCAGCCACCCAGCAGCATGGCCCAGTTCATCCTCTCAGGGCTTCTCGCTCTGCCCACACCCACTGGTGTGGCCCTAAGCCTCACTGGAGTGATGCTCTTTCCCCAAAACCACCCCAGTGGAGAACAGTTTTGCTGGGGAACCACATTCAAACAGCAGCGTTGGAAAGGGATGGGTCAAGCTGAGTTGGACGTGCCCACGAGCATTGTGGCACATATCTGTTTCAGCCTGCAGGACTGGCTGTGGTAAACTCCTAACTGTGACCCAACCCTCTGCATTTAGGTGACCTCAGTAGCAAAAATCTGCAGGAAGATGCTATGGGTCATTCCCTGCTGAAAAACTGGAAAACTGGAAGTCTGAAAAACTGTCCTCTTTGACATTATTCCTCTGGTAAGGAGGTGTCAGGAGCCACTCCGGCTCAAGGGGTAGCAGATTGACAGGGTATTCCCCGAAGGCAGCCTCCTCAAGGCTTTCCCATTGCTGGATGTAAGCAGCTCAGCTGCATGCGTAGTGGGGTGATCCTGACCTTAGCTGGCAGCTCTGCTGGGTGCAGGCAAACAGGGGGTGGGAAAGTAGAGGGACATGTCAGCATGGGGGAGAAGTCAGCCCCTCATGATGTCCAAATCCACTGCCCTGTGTTGGGGAAAATTTCAGGCAGCTCAG
>NW_010432186.1:0-3192 GCF_000710305.1 Buceros rhinoceros silvestris | reverse complement strand
CAACTTGTTGGTATATTTTTCTAGCAGAAATTAGAATTATGAAAATATGCTACTCTCTCTGAGAAACTTAGCAGCCGAAACCCAGCTGCAGTATTATCGAGTGGGAAATTATATCTCTACTAGCCTTGTTTTATTAACTCTAACCAAAACACTAACCACGTGGGGACTAACCCCTTTTATCCAATTATAGTGCTTTACGAGATGTATGCTGTCTGTGTAACAGAGACACTACCCAATCACCATGTAGCTAGTCGAGTGGACAAGAGTCTATAAATTGGGATGTACTGTAAACAATAAACGGGTCTCACTACACACCATATTGGCGTATGAGTGATTCGTTCCGCTTCAGCCCAGAGCCTGCCGTGGGTCACGACACAACTAAAGGAGCCCCTCCAAATAATTTGCAGGAGGTGGGCCCTGGCTGCACAGGGGGTAACAACTGTCAGATCCTTGCTTAGGCTTCAGGAGTGAGCCTGTGCACCTAGCAACAGCAGGGAGCCTCCCAGAGCAGGCTGCAAGAGGGAGTGGGACTGGGGTGACACACATCTCACCGAGGGATGGGCTGAACATCTGGCTGGACTAGCTCAGGCTTATTTTGGGCACAGTGTGGTCCACGGGATGCTTGGCCCCTCCTTGGGGTCTGATCTGGGTTTGGCTGGGGTAGAGTTAATTTCCACAGCCAGGATGCCTGGACTGAACCAGCCAGTGAGATATTTGATACCATATTAACATCATGCCCAGTATATATAAAGGGGGGCCAGCTGGAGAGGGCATGCAGATAAAAATAGTGGCGTGGTGTGGCGTGGTGTGGCTTGGCTTGGCACAGTGGCAGCAGTAAGCAGTGTATTGTATATCACTTGCTTTATTATTAGTAGTATGTTTTTTCTCTCTTTGTGTTGTTCGGATAAACCCTCCTTATCTTAACCCATAAGATAAGGCTTTTCTTGTTACCTTTTTCTCTCCTCCTGAGGGTAGGAAGGGGTGAGTGAGCGGCTCTGGGGTGCTTAGTTGCCAGCTGGGTTCAAACCATGCAGGGTCCAATCCACTCTGCACATAAGGGAGCACAGCCCCAATTCACCTCCACTCTTGTATGTCCCAGGAAGGCAGGAACTGCTCAGCCGTATCCCTATAACACTGCAAATCTCCCAGGTTCTGCTTAGCCAGAGGCAGGTGCAGCAGGTGGATCAGGATGCTGTGTGCCTGGGGCCACATGGTTGGCTGGGTGGGGAGGGATGCGCATGCATACCAGATCACTGCAGGTATCCTCTCTCCAGATGGGAGAATGCAGGTTTCCATCCTCCCTCTCACTGGACCCCACTTTCTCTCACCCGATCCTCCACTCACCTCCCCATCGTGAAGCTGCTCCAGGCAGTGGACATCCTGAAGAGATGCTGTCTGGACAGCCTTCGCCTTCTTGATCAGCTTCACAGCCAGAAGTGGGAACAGGAGAGTGGGAAACGGTCTCACCTTCAACCACCTGAAGGTAGCCCTGCTCTCTGGGCAGGCAAAACCGAGGCTGCTCCCCTGCACCCCACCCTGGCTGCTAGAAGTTGCTGCTAGAAGACCTCAAGCAACAAGCCTGAGTGCCCGCAGTGCACCAGCCCATGGCTGCGTCCGGGAAGGATGCATGCTGTCAGCCATGGTTAGTGGGATGTTATTGTCCTTCCTTGCAAATGGCAGACACTTGCTGTGTTGAACAGCAACCTCCAACCCGAAACACACTGAGCATTAAGAGCTGGGGCTATGTGCTGATGTGCTCGGCATCCCCTGACACAGGCTGCCTGTGTCTGCAGGGACCATGTTGGCGATTGTGTTGCTGTGTCTGCCATGCTGCAGGTTGTCCTGTGCCACAGCATGCTGGGAGGTGCTCATGCAGGGCTGTGGGTGGCACCCAAGCTGTTTTCAGCCCTCTGGACCCGTGCCAGATGGTGATGCTGGTCAGGAAAGAGGCCATGCTAGGCACAGCACTTGATGGCACGATCCAGGTGAGCCCTACCTTGTGGTCACTATCTGGTCTGGGGTTGAGAAGGAGGAAAAGTCATCTTCTGCTGAGAGAATGGCTCCAGCTCTTAGTAACCCAAATCCTTGGGTTTTTTTTTTTTTTTTAGTTTTGCTTTGTTTCTAAAGAAAGGCATAGCGTGTATCTGTCCTTCAAAAAATGCATCTCCTGGTCCAGGCCACTGCGTGTGTTGCCTATTATGCCATGTCACCAAAAGGTATTAATGCTGGGCCATGGCCAGTGCAGTGCCAAGGAAGTTGGCATAGCAGCTGCTAGATGTTCACTTACCTTGCTGGTGACTGATGGAAACCACAAGCAGGGTTTTTGCTATTGCTTAGTGTCTGCAGAAAGTTTGGGTGCACTGCTTTGGAGCTGCTGCAGAGATTGGATCTGTGTCAGAGCTGAGACAGAGGCTCTTTGAGCAATGAAGCAAAGGTTCAAAACTAAAGGGTGCTAGGCATTGGCTGCACTTGCAGCAGCTGAAGCAGCAGCTCCAAGAGCCTGCACAGCCCTAGGCTGCTGAGGATGTGATAGTTGTAGTGAGAGCTCAGCCCCGCGGGTGGTTATATGGTGACCCACAGGGTATGAAGGCACAGCCTTTGTGGGAAATGCCTGATCCTGTGCCCTTCTCTCCCTCCCCACAGATGCTGTTGTGGAGCATGGAGCTCTTCCTCTTCCCAAACGACTTTCAGGACCTGGAGGGCTCCATCTACAGGCTCTTCGTGATCCTCCGCCAACTCCTGTCCACTCAGCACATGCTTCATTTCCTATACCTGGAGGAGAACCTCTTCCAAAGAGAGGCCTCAGACCTCCCCTCCCTCTAAGGTAAAGAGTTTCTCCCAGGACCCCTGACACTCCCTCTGCTTCCATTTTGGCCTCCCTGCACACACTGACAGCTGGGACAGGCAGATCCACCTGCATCTCCCACACAAGGATGTGACCTACTGGGACACAGCCTATTTTGACATCCTGCTCAGCTAGGTAATGTAAGCCCCTCGGATGTTCTTGTGAGGCAGAACGTGGTAGCACTAGAAATCACCTCTGCTGGGCAACTTAGGATGCACTGGAATTTGCTCTCCCAGAGCCCTCCAGGTCCTGGCAGCCCCTGGCACGTGCTGCCCAACCCTGCTGTAGAGGCTGTGAGATGCTGGCAATGTTTGGTAACACAGAATCACACAGAATCATTTTGGTTG
>NW_010432185.1:0-5380 GCF_000710305.1 Buceros rhinoceros silvestris | reverse complement strand
CAGGCCTGCCTTCGGCAGCCGGCAATCTGGAGGAGGTGCTCTCTGGTGCAGGTGCGGAAGTCGAGAGAGGGAGGTTCCTCCCTGCATGCCGCTTTATAACCTTAACACGTAACAGTGCACCTGACCCTCTTTTGACCAATTAAATGCGGGGTCATCACACTTGCAGGGAATAATTCCCATTTGTCCAGAACTCAAAACAAGGAAGTTTCAGCCCAAACCAGGAAGTTTAGCCCAAACCGGGACAAGAGGAATGGGTGGTACTTTCTGAAAATGTTAGCTCAAGATTGACTTTAGGTTTTTGCTCTTCCATAAATTCTTTTCCACTCACTCCAAATCTCTCGCTCTGATTAATGTATTGCTATCACCACCAAAGCTAGACATGCTAAAGCTTTTCAATATAAGTGATTAGAATACTGCAGACACAATAGTATGAAATTCGAACAGGTAAGGTAAATATCAAGTTTATCTTGCCCACCTCCAGGCTAAGCCCTGGGAAAAACATATGAAGCCTTTATGCTATGCAAGCAAGGTTCAGCAACGGCTAAATCATTGACCACCATCAGTGGTCCACCCTGGCCTCCAATTGGGAGGTCTGGAGACACACCATACGTAACGCTGCTGTCTCCTTTGAGAGCACATGTAGAATCAGTCTCGAGGAGAAAAGACAGCGCAGAAAGAACCGTGCCTCGACTGTACCACCCAAGGAGACCTTCATCTGTGCTCTCTGCAGCCGGACTTGCCTATCCCTCATGGGCCTTTTCAGCCATCAGCGCGCTTGCAGTAAGCGTGGGTAAAGCCCTTCCCAAATCTTCATCTGCGAAGCCAAGCCATGATGATGATGATATCAACACTGATTTGGTCACAAATCTAAACACAGTACAATACAGGATATTATGAGGGAAAATAACTGAATCCCAACCAGAGCCAGTAAGATGGGAAAAGAAAGATGATGTGTAGGCCTCCAATAAAAATGACCAGTATGGCAAAATAATCCACTAAGTATTTAGGACAGACCAAAAATAATTAAAAAATCAAAACCAAAAAATATTCTGGAAGAATCGGTCTACATAGGTTGAAACATAAAGTCTTGTGAAGTTTGGTCTGCTTCCTCCTTCCTCTTGTCTTCTTCTGAAGCTAAATATCTTTCACTTTTGATTTAATTGTTTGGAACATAACAGCATGATAAAAGTTTTTTTTTATGGAAATTTCTTACAGCAACACAATCAATCATATTTCCAACTCATTCACTGTCTTGAGCCCCTAAGCCTCAAAGACTTCTTTTCTATGGAGCTTACTTGTTAATTTAGCACTGATCAAAGGCTAAAACATTTATCATGCTTATTAGTGAATAAATCTAGCAGCAGGTATCCCAAGGGAGGAAGCAAATCCTCATTTCCTGCAAGAATGAATTGGAAATTATCCAAAGTGCTCACAAACATTTTTCAGGAGTGACAAATTGTCAAAAAGAAAGCAGCTGCTAGATGTGGCAGCTCTAGGGTTAGGAGGAACGAAAAAAATAAAAAAGAAAAAGAAAAAAGCGTCTTGCAAAGGTATCTTCAGACTACCCCATGAGGATATTCTACAGTTTCATTTACTGTAATTGCCTCTGAAATACGTTATCAGCTGACCTTGCAATGAAGTTACAAGGTAACTGTATAAACTATTCTGGTTATTCAGATAAATTCTGAATTCTTTACACTTGCTCGTCTAGAGTCCCAATCTTTTTTAATTCCTAAAAATGTATATTGACATACTGGAGAGAGTTCTCTAAAGTGTCATCTGTACAAATCTCCTCCATTTTGACCCCAGGAGAAGTAGTAAACCCTGGTATGTGTGAACCTACTTTTTCTAATACACAGCAGAGGGAAACAAGGACTTAATTGTGTTCAGGTACACCACTAAATGTTCAGACCTAGTTGTAAGTAGGGTGTGGAAACTTATTGTGATATTTGGCACCTGACCTCTTCCGTCAAGGGGGAACATTGATCACTTTCTCTGCTACAGAGGATGAAAAATGGCCGGTTTATTGAACAGCACAGAGGGCTATATAATTCTACTAAGCCTCGCCCATCGTGGGTGGTTACTGCATTCCTGTAACGTAAGCACGTAAGCACGTAATCTTCCGACCGCCCACACTGCCACCCAGTGTACCACAACAGTGTACCGCAACAGTAGGGTAAGCTGGTCACAGAGTTTCTTGGGGAACTAGAGAAGCCTGCTGAGCTAAAACTTCAAAGTATGGTCTTGCTCTATCTGATGAAGGTAATCCTACCAACAATTTTTTATTTGTCTCACTTGGTACTTACCCAGAACTGTTATTCCATGACTTGGAATATTGATCTCCTCTCCCTTGGTTGCTTATTTTCACTCAGACACAATAGTCAGAATTTGCTTCATCTTCCACCCTGTCCACTCCATCCTATTTTGCCTTGTGTTGACCACCTTTGGATCAACCTCACTGAAAACTGTGGGCTTGTAAATACTTCAGTGTTTTCTCTCTCTGCATTTATCCTTCAGACTAGTGCTGTGACTTAGTTGACTACATATCCATCTTGGTATGCTGCCCAGGAGAGCAAAGAACATGGAATGATTGCCATAATCACCTGTGAAATTTACCAGTACACTGCTGCTTTATGGTAAAAGTATGTTACTGCATGCACACATTTTCAGCTACTCTATCTGCCACACTTAACGGATTGTTCAACAGAAGAGTAAACTACACAACAGTCTTTGCAGAACAAGAAAGATATGTACACATCTATGTGTTGAGTAAGAAAGGAATGTTGCCCACAGAGGAACCAGCAGTTGTTCTGATTTCTTCTAGCTGTTCTTGGTAAAGAATTTTTGTGTATTGCTAATTTTTTTGTGTCTTGATTTTTGATATTTGTTAAAAAGTGTGTTATAAATTGTGAAACCAGGTAAGAAGCTCAGTACAGCATACTGGCTGGCAAAGACAGATTTTTGGCTTTAAACTGTTCTTACTAGTGGCTTATTTTCTGGGAATTTTAAAATTTCTTTATGCCTGGATTTCTTCTTTGCAATATTAGCCCAACGGTGTTCTGTGCACCAGCTCACTTATTCAAGATACTTTAGTCTCTCAGCCCCCAGCGAGAGCTTACTCTGGAGAAATATTCAGCTTAGAACTAACAGATATTAAGGATCCTTGTTGCTGTCCACATTGGCCAGTATCCCAGTGGCAGAAACTTGCACAGTTTTTTAGGTTAAGTTTATTGGTGGGAATATAGTTATTATTTTCTATGATAAATATTAGAAAACCATATAGATTGGAATATGTGTATCCCTCTGTCAGTAGCAAGGAAATCACCCATACCTATGTTTTCTCATATTTGTGGTTATTTTACTTTTAATACTAATTCAGTGCTTATTTTCATACCGAATTGGGGAAGAGGCAGGGAAAACACAGGAATTTCAGGTTTTGCACTGAATGTCTTACGGAGTCCTGAGTAGCAGGTGTGTCCGGAAACAGGTGAATTCAAAAGCTATGATATATTAGTTTAAGGGTAGGATTTAAATGGCAAATTCCTCAAGTGTCTCCACATCATTAAAAATTCATGGACTTGACTATGGACTTCCAGCTGTTACAAGAAGAAGAATCCTAATTATATAGACAAAAATGACAACTGAAAAAAAAGACCCGTAAAATCTAATTTAAAACACATAGAAATTCCTTTTATTTATAGAGTGGATCTTAACAATTCTATGTCCTCCCACTGAAGGGAAGTATGGTTGTAATTTGAAGAGGTTATGTTTTGTCTTCTGCCTCAAAGTAAAAACAAGAAGTCACGTGGAACAAAATCAAATCTGCTACTTCCTCTGTTGTTGCTGGAACTCCTCCTTGGTAAGGATCCCCTAAGAAATATGGATCATCTGACTGAAAACATGAGAGGTAACAGCTGTTTACTCAAACAAACAAACAAACAAATGAGCCAAAACCAAACCCCCCCAAATTTGAGAAACCGTGTTTAATGATCCTTGCCCTGTATTTTTATTGTCACCTTCATCAGTACAAATTGCAATGTTAGACCTTTGAAAGTAACAATCAAAATAATTATGTCTGGAAAAGAGTACTATGAATATTAAGTCCACAAAATGCTACATTTTGGATTTGTTGGAATTTACATACTTACTTAAAAATCAGGTAATTTTACTGCAAACTAAGGCAGAAATCTTGCAATAACTGAAATTTATTCTCGAGAAGCAATATGAAATTTTGGGGACGACCAATGCCTAGGTAAGGTCAGAACAAGTTCTAATGATTTCTTACTTTTATTGAGTGTTTTCTGAGTACAAACAGAGACAGAGCAGAGACTTCTGTGCTGAAAGCCAAGTAATTCACACATTGCTTTTAAGTTTCATGAACAAATACACAACATTTCTGATATTGTTACTTAAAATGCATATTGAAATACTATTGTTAGTCTGGTAAACAGATAAATAAAGATGCACAAATATACATTTTGACAATTTAACAGAACAAAATTGCAAACTTGACAGTAAGCATTATTCAGTTGTGAATTAATCTCCCTTGAGTAATGTTGGAAAAAAGCTCCATCTCTAGTAATATTTACAGTTCTGCTACACAAAGCACTGGAAAATACACTGTAGAGAACAATCTTGTACTGACAGCAGCCTGGACTAACATGCCATTCCCTTTCTGTAAGTTCTATAATATCTGTGAAGAATGTGTTTCAGTTACTTGATCTAAAATTCTCCTTTGGATCTCCCATAATCTGCCATAGACTTTTACTTCAGTATGGAGTTTAATAATCAGGAATATAGACTCTGAAAACAAGGAGTCGTATAATAACCTGCATAATTACTAACATAGTCAATGCTAAACCACAACTGTGATCAAGAAGGAGATGAAATATTCTATGAGCAGCTGGGAGAAGTCTCACAATTGCTAGCCCCTGTTCACCTGGCAGATTTCAACTTACCTGATGTCTGCTGGAAATATGATACAGCAGAGAGGAAACAGTTCAGGAGGTTCCTGGAGTGTGTGGAAGACAACTCCCTGACACAGCTGGTGAGTGAGCCAACCAGGGAAGGTTTCCTGCTGGACTTGCTGTTTGAAAACAGAGAAAGACTTGTGGCTGATGTGATGGTTGGAGGCTGTCTTGATCACATATAGAGTTTGTGATTCTTACAGAAGTAAGGACAGGGATCAACAGAACTGCTTCCTTGGACTCCTGGAGGGACACTGGTTAACAGAGTCTCTTGGGAGGCAGTCCTGAAGTGCAAAGGAGTCCAGGAAGCCTGGTTATTCTTCAAGAAGAAAATCTCTAAGATGCAGTAGCAGGCCATCCTCATGTCAAAATATAAGTGGTGGAGAAGACCAGCCTGGCTAAACAGAGAGCTT